>NW_028235287.1:0-7500 GCF_977035675.1 Penaeus japonicus | reverse complement strand
AAAAAAAAAACAGACAGCTCTTGCTATATCATTCAATCATAATAATCCAAATGCTTCACCATCATTACATAATACCATCAATATCCATATATTACAGACACCTAACTAAGTTAAATAAGTTATCAATAAAAAGAAGAAGAAAAAAAATCCCGGTTAATCGGGGAATTATATTAATTTCATGAACAATTAATCATGCTGAAAACTAAAAAAAAAAAAAAGACAAAAAAAAAAAAACCACGAAAAAAGAATAGATTAATAATTCGCTCCAGATAATCAGTATGATTGCAATACTATTATATCCTTATTGTTATCATTTCTTATTTCAAGGTCTGTGATAAGTTCTTTTTATTCCCGTCTATTGAAAGAGAAAACTGAGAACCACTAAAAGCTGAAAAAGAATGGAGAGATAAACGCAATAACTTATGATCTATCATTTATCATTTATCATTCAATATGCACACGATCTTTTATCATTTAAAGTATGATGACCTACACACTCACCGTATTCACCCACCTTTCGCATTAAACGGTAATCCTATGACTATTAAATTAGCCCAGTCCTTTCAAAATGGTTATTTCACCGATATTCAATTCGCTTATCTTGCACAATTTATTTTTATCAGATTATTACATTGTTATTTTGTTATATAATATATTTATTTAGTACATGATATATATATATATATAAATATCTTGCATTTCAAATGACAAGGCAGCAAAAAGGGTCAAAAGCGCAACGATCTCCTTTTCTTTGCAACCGTTTAGCACCTTGCAAAGGCCAAATCGACCTTTGTTAGTCATGTCAGTTTTCTTACGGGAAGAAATATTGACCTATGCTAACGAGGAAAACCATCTTTTACATGCCTATACAGTTGTCACACATCACATTCGTTAGTATTCGTATCTGGTATATAGAAAATCATATTTTTCAATATACGGTTACGTTAATGCATTGCAATTATCATGACACACAACTATCGATAAACCTTACTTTAAAGACAGAACAGGACTATGAACCTTGACCACTTCCCCAATAAAGTCTTTTAATTCGAACTATGCGACTGAAACAATAAGATTCCAACAGCTCACTTAGTAATTTTTTTATCGACCTTTCACATGGTAACTTGAAAACAGAAAGCATGAATTAAATTATGGTAATTATTGATGTTTCTATTAAACAATAGCATAAAGACTGTGACCATAGTGTTGAAAAAAAAAATGTCGACAGAAATGATAGTGATTAATCAAATAAGATATTCCAACGATGGAGTTTATGTCGTAATATGATAATCACAATATCATAAAGCTTTTATGACATACCTCCGGAAACTTATAAAGGAAGTCGTAAGAAGGACAAGTTTATCAATATCTTAAGTGGATGATAAAAAGACTATTGAGTATGAGATTCAAAAGGCCATGGCAATATTCGATTATTATAGTGAGGATAATACTTGTTTGCCCCCCCCCCAATATTCCTTAAACCCCCCCAATTAGCAGTTAATGGTATTCATAATGAAAGTTACAGATGATAATAATAACATGATGATGATGATTATGATAATCTTAGACAATGAAAGATGGTAGGGTTAATTACTAAAGCAAAAATAAGTACAAAATGAAAAATAAAAAAAGGAAAAAAATCTGGCTTAATCAAGGAACTAAACATGACCTAAAAATAAAAAGAGGGAAAGAAAGAGAGCGAGAGGAAGGGGGGGGGGGGGGGAAGAGAGAGAGAGTAACAGGACTGGAAAGAGAACTGTGACCGGGTGGTAATCTCCGGCTAGAGAGAGAAAGAGAGAGAGAGAGTAACAGGACTGGAAAGACCACTGTGATGCCTGTGGTAATCCCCGGCTAGAGAGAGAGATAGAGAGAGAAAGAGAGAGAGTATAACAGTAAGAGCCTTGCAATCCCTGTGGTAATCCCCAGCTAGAGAGAGAGAGAGAGAAATCACAGTAAGAGCTTGCATCCCTGTGTAATTCCCCCACTAGAGAAGAAGAGAGAGACATAGAGTAACTGTAAGAGCCTTGCAATCCTTGTGGTAATCCCTCGGCTAGAGAGAGAGAGAGAGAGTATAACAGTAAGGAGCCTTGTGATCCCTGTGGTAATCCCGGCTAGAGATAGAAGAGAGAGAGAGAGAGAGAGAGAGCGATTATAACATAAGAGCCTTTCAATCCATGTGGTAATCCCCAGCTAGAGAGAGCGAAGGAGAGAGAGAGATAGAGAGAGAGAGTATAACAGTAAGAGCTTGCAATCCTATGGTAATCCCGGTAGAGAAGCGAAGGAGGAAGAGAGAAGCTATAACAATAAGAGCCTTCGACACCTGTGGTTTGATACCCAGGCCTAGAAAGAGAGAGAGAGAGAGAAGAGAGTATAACAGTAAGAGCCTTGTGATCCCTGTGCGTAATCCCCGGCTAGGAAAGAGGAAGGATAAGAAGTATAACAGTAAGAGCCTTGTGATCCCTGTGGTAATCCCCGGCTAGAGAGAGAAAGAGAGAGAGAGTATAACAGTAAGAGCCTTGTGATCCCTGCGGTAATCCCCGGCTAGAGAGAGAAAGAGAGAGAGAGTATAACAGTAAGAGCCTTCTGATGCCTGTGGTAATCCCCGGCTAGAGAGAGAGAGAAAAAGAGAGAGAGAGAGAGAGAGAGAGAGAGAGAGAGAGGTATAACAGTAAGAGCTTGTGACCCTTGGTAATCCCCAGCTAGAGAGAGAGAGAGAGTATAACAGTAAGAGCCTTGCAATCCCTGTGGTAATCCCCGGCTAGAGAGAGAGAGGGAGAGAGTATAACAGTAAGAGCCTTGCAATCCCTGTGGTAATCCCCAGCTAGAGAGAGAGAGAGAGGGAGAGAGTATAACAGTAAGAGCCTTGTGATCCCTGTGGTAATCCCCAGCTAGAGAGAGAGAGAGAGAGGGAGAGAGAGTATCCTGTACGAGTTGTGAAAGCTGTGTTAATCCCGGCGAGAGAGAGAGAGGAGGCGGGAGAGAGTATAACAGTAAGAGCCTTGTGATCCTGTGGTAATCCCCCGGCTAGAGAGAGAGAGAGAGAGAGGTATAAACAGAAAGAGCCTTGCAATCCCTGTGGTAATCCGGTGGGAGAGGGAAGATATAACGTAAGAGCCTTGGATCCCTGTGGTAATCCCCAGCTAAGAGAGAGAAGAGATATAACAGTAAGAGCCTTGTATCCCTGGTAATCCCCGCTAGAGAGAGAGAGAGAGAGGGAGAGAGAGAGAGAGAGAGTATAAAATAAATAGCCTGTGATCCCTGTGGTAATCCCAGCTAAGAAGAGAGAGAGAGAATAGAGAGAGAACAGAAGAGCCTTGCAATCCCAGTGTAATCCTTGGCTAGAGAGAGAGAGGAGAGAGTATAACAGTAAGAGCCTTGTGATCCCTGTTGGTAATCCCCAGCTAAGATGAGAGAGAGAGAGGGAGGAGAGAGTGAGAGGTTTATAATAACAGTAAGAGCCTTGTGCAATCCCTGTGGTAATCCCCGGCTAGAGAGAGAGAGAGGAGTTATAACAGTAAGGCTTGTGATTTGCGTGGTAATCCCGGCTAGAGGAGAGAAGAGTGGAGAGAGATATAAAAGTAAGATGCCTTGTGCTCCCTATGTATAATCAGCTAGAGAAAGAGAGTAATAACAGTAAAGCCTATGCATCCCTGTGGTAATCAACAGAGAAAGAGAGAGAGTATAACTGTAAGAGCCTTGTGATCCCTGTGGTAATCCCCGGCTAGAGAGAGAGAGAGAGAGTATAACAGTAAGAACCTTGCAATCCCTATGTTAATCTCCAGCTAGAGAAAGAGAAAGAGAGAGAGAGTTTAACAGTAGGAGCCTTGTGATCCCTGTGTTGATCCCAGGCTAGAAAGAGAGAGAGAGAGTATACCAGTAAGAGCCTTGCAATCCCTATGGTAATCCCCAGCTAGAGAGAGAAAGAGAGAGAGAGTATAACAGTAAGAGCCTTCTGATGCCTGTGGTAATCCCCGGCTAGAGAGAGAGAGAAAAAGAGAGAGAGTATTCGTAGAGCTTGTGTTGCTGTGGTAATCGCGGTACAGAAGAGAGGGAAAAAAAAAAAGAGAGAGAGTATATCAGTAAGAGCCTTGTGATGCCTGTGGTAATCCCCGGCTACAGAGAGAGAGAGAGAGAGTATAACAGTAAGAGCCTTGTGATCCCTGTGATAATCCCCATCTAGAGAGACAGAGAGAGAGAGAGTATAACAGTAAGAGCCTTGTGATCCCTGTGGTTAATCCCGGCGAGCTAGAGAGAGAGGAGAGAGCGAGTATAGAGAGTTATAACAGAAGAGCCTTGTGATCCCTGTGGTAATACCCGCCTAAGTGAGAGAGAGAGAGAGACGTGGAGAAAAGACGGGAGAGAGAGTGAGAGAGAGTATAACAGTAAGAGCCTTGTGATCCCTGTGGTAATCCCCGGAGAGAGAGAGAGAGAGAGAGAGTCTAACTGTAAGAGCCTTGTGATCCCCTGTGGTAATCCCCGGCCTCTAAGAGAGATAGAGAGGAAAGAGAGAGAGACCAGAGACAAGAAGAGAGAGAGAGAGAGTATAACAGTAAGAGCCTTGTGATCCTGTGGTAATCCCCAGCCTAGAGAGAGAGAGAGAGAAAGAGGAGAGAGAGAGTATAATGTAAGAGCTTGTGTTCCTGAGGTAATCCGTGGTAGAGAGAGCGAGAGAGAGAGAGAGTATAGTAGTAAGAAGCCTTGTGATCCCTGTGGTTAATTCCCCGCCTAGAGAGAGAGAGAGGAGAGAGAGAGAGAGAGTATAACAGTAAGAGCCTTGTGATCCCTGTGGTAATCCCCGCCTAGAGAGAGAGAGAGAGAAAGAGAGAGAGAGTATAACAGTAAGAGCCTTGTGATCCCTGTGGTAATCCCCGGCTAGAGAGAGAGTGAAAGAGAGAGAGTATAACAGTAAGGACTTCGTGATCCCTGTGGTAATCCCCGGCTAGAAAGAAAGAGAAATAGAGTAACAGGACCGGAAAGACCACTGTGATTCCTGTGGTAATCCCCGGCTAGAGAGAGAGAGAGAGAGAGAGTATAACAGTAAGAGCCTTGTGATCCCTGTGGTAATCCCCGGCTAGAGAGAGAGTGAGAGAGAAATAGAGAGTATACGGCAGTCAGACACTCGTGATCCTGTGGTATATCCCGGCTAGAAAGGGAAAGAGAGAGGAGAGAGAGTATAACAGGACGGAAAAAAAGAGCACGTGATTCCTGTGGTAATCCCGGTAAGAGAGAGAGTGAGAGAGAGAGAGAGAGAGTATAACAGTAAGGACCTTGTGATCCCTGTGGTAATCCCCCGCTTAGAAAAGAGAGAGAGCGGAGGAAAGAGAAGCGTATAACAGGCACCGGAAAGGAGACTTGTGATCCATGTGGATAATCCCGGCTAGAGAGAGAGAGAGAGTATAACAGTAAGAGCCTTTTGATCCCTGTGGTAATCCCCAGCTAGAGAGAGAGAGAGAGGAGAGAGAGTATAACAGTAAGGAGCCTTGCAATCCTGTGGTAATCCCGGCTTAGAGAGAGAGAGAGAGAGAGAGAGAGAGAGTATAAAAGTAAGAGCCTTGTGATCCCTATGGTAATCCCCAGCTAGAAAGAGAAAGAGAGAGAGTATAACTGTAAGAGCCTTGTGATCCCTGTGGTAATCCCCGGCTAGAGAGAGAGAGAGAGAGAGAGAGAGTATAAACAAGAAGGAGTCTTCTGACTGTGGTAATCCCAGTCTAGCGAGAGAGAGCGAGAGAGAGAGAGTATAACAGTAAGAGCCTTGTGATCCCTGTGATAATCCAGCCAGTAGAGAGTGAGAGAGAGAAAGAGGGAGAGAGTATATAACGTTAAAGAGCCTTGTGATCCCTGTGGTAATCCAGCTAGTAGAGAAGAGGAGAGAGAGAGATATAACAGTAAGAGCTTTGTGCAATCCCTGTGGTAATCCCCAGCTAGAGAGACGAGAGTGAGAGGGAGAGAGTAGAGAGTAAAAACAGTAAGAGCTTGTGATCCCTGTGGTAATACCCCGGCTAGAGAGAGGAGAGAGAAGAGAGGGATGAGGAGTATAACAGTAAGAGCCTTGAGTTCCCCTGTGGTATATCCCCGGCTAGAGAGAGAGAGGAGAGAGAGAGGAGAGAGAGTAATAACAGTTTACGAGCCTTGTGATCCCTTGTCGGTAATCCCGGCTAGAGATGGAGAGCGAGGAGAGTGAGAGAGGGCAGGGAGAGAGAGAGAGTATAACAGTAAGAGCCTGTGTGATTCCTTGTGGTAAATCCCCGGCTAGAGAGAGAGAGAGAGAGAGATGAGAGAGAGTTATAACAGTAAGAGCCTTGTGATCCTGTGGTAATCCCCGGCTAGAGGAGCGAGAGAGAGAGTGAGAGAGAGAGTATAACAGTAAGGCCTTGTGATCCCTGTGGTACTCCCAGCTAGAGAAGAGAGAGAGAAGAGAGAGAGAGAGATAACAGTAAGAGCCTTGATATCCCTGTTGGTAATCCCCGGATAGAGAGAGAGGAGAGTAGAGAGAGTATAAAAGTAAGAGTCCTTGCAATCCATGTGGTAATCCCCAGCTATAGGAAAGGAGGGAGAGAGAGAGAGAGAGAGAGTATAAACAGTAAGAGCCTTGCATTCCTGTGGTTTAATCCCCAGCTAGAGAGGAGAGAGAGGCGAGAAAGAAGTATAACAGTTAAGAGCCTTGTAATCCCTGTGGTAATCCCGGCTAAGAGAGAGAGAGAGAGAGAGAGAGAGCGAGAGTATAAACAGTTAAGAGCCTTGCAATCCCTGTGGTAATCCCCAGCTAGAGGCAAGAGAGAGAGAGAGAGAGAGTATAACAGTAAGAGCCTTGCAATCCTGTGTAATCCCGGCTAGAAGAGAGAAGGAGAGAGAGGAGAGGAGTAAACAGTACGAGGCCTTGTGATCACTGTGGTAATCCCCGGCGAGAGAGAGAGAGAGAGAGAGAGAGTATAACAGTAAGAGCCTTGTGATCCCTGTGGTAATCCCCGGCTAAAAAGAGAGATAGAGAGAGAGAGAGTATAACAGTAAGAGCCTTGTGATCCCTGGTAATCCCCGGCTTAGAGAGGAGCGGAAAGAGAGAGAGTTATAACAGTAAGAGCCTTGTGACCCTGTGGTAATCCCCGGCAAAGAGACAGAGAGAGAGAGAGGAGAGAGAGATAGAAGAGAGATCATAACAGTAAGGCTTGTGATCCCTGTGCTATCCCCAGCTAGAGAGAGAGAGCGAGTATAACAGTAGAGCCTTGCAATCCCTGTGGTAATCCCCAGCAGTTAGAGACAGAGAGAGAGAAAGGAAGAGGTATAAACAGTAAGAGCCTTGCAATCCCTGAGGTAATCCCCGGCTAGAGAGAGAGAGAGAGCGAGAGGAGAGAGAGAGATGAGTATAACAGAAAAGAGCCTTTGTGATCCCTGTTGTAATCCACGGCCTAGAGATAGAGTGAGACGAGAGAGAGAGTATAACAGTAAGCGGCTTGTGATCCCTGTGGTAATCCCGGCCTAAAGAGAGAGAAAAAGAGGGAGGGG
>NW_028235286.1:5000-6004 GCF_977035675.1 Penaeus japonicus | reverse complement strand
ATATATATATATATATATATATATATATATATATATATGTATACTATATACATGTATATATAACGTATATATTATATATATTTATATTATTATATATATATATATATATATATATATATTTATAAATGTATATATATATATACATATATATATAATATATATATATATGTCTATATATATATATTCTTTATACTATATATATAATATATATATATATGATATTATTATATTTATACATATCTATATATATATATGTATACTATATAATATATCTATATATATATATATATATATATATATATGTATATATAGTTAGTTAGATAGATGATAGATAGATAGATAGATATAAATATTGTATATAGTTATATATATATATATATATATAGATATATATATATATTTTATACATATGCTATATATACATATCTATATTATATATAATATATATTTATATATTATATTTTATATATTTATATATATATAAATACATAGATAGATAGATTGATAGACAGATAGATAATTGATACTTATATAGATACCATAAACATATATATATATATATATATATATATATATATATATATATATTATATATATATATATATTATATTATAATATGTATCTAAATATGATACATATATGACATAATATATATATATATATATATATTTATATATATATAGATATATATATTATATATTATATTTATATTAGATATATATACCCTTTATATATATATATATATATATATATATATATATATATATATATATATATATGTTTTATGTATCTATATAAGTATCTACTTATCTTTCTGGTCTATCTATCTATCTATCTATCTGTCTTATCTATCTAGCTATATAATCTATAATATCTATATATATTGTATTATATATAGATAAATGTATATTATATATTATATATATATATATATGTATATATATAGATATATATATTTATTTGTGAGTTGTCTATATATATATATATACTATAATATATAGATA
>NW_028235285.1:0-6132 GCF_977035675.1 Penaeus japonicus | reverse complement strand
TCAAATCATTTCCTATATGGAGATGAACATTACCAAGTTTGATACAAAAACACTCCAGTTCTAAGAGATACACGAACAAGACTCACTTCATGTTCCAGAAATTGAATGAATGAAGGCGCTTTTCGGTTTCCCTTTTCCCTACGAAAACCCCGAATCGAAAAATCCTAAGACAATCCAGGAAAGCAATCCACGGATTTCTGGCTTTGGGAAGGCCGTGGCTGCGCGAACAATTAAATGCAGTGATTGCTTTAATCGGCTTCAATTCCTTGGCTTTTGGGTCAGGTTAACACAGCGATATTGTGAGAGAAAAATAGTTGACGCCATTCAGATAGAGCAAACTTACTAAGCGCACTTTAACTTTATGGCACTACAAAACAAGAAACATGAAAAAAATGAGATATAATTTAGACTTTCTCTCTCTATGCCTTCAAGCACCAACGCCACAGATTTCAAGACCAAAGGGATTCAACATGATTCGTCCTGTTGTCAATCCCAACCAGCTGTTACCAAGTTTGAAATTGCATTGCGAGGTTTCGAGCCAACGCAACATTCCCTCAACGTCGTTAAGCGAGAGATTGCTAACAGTTCGCAGAGAAACTCATGCCATTATTTTCGAGAAGTTA
The DNA here is from genome assembly GCF_977035675.1 of Penaeus japonicus. Taxonomy (NCBI): domain Eukaryota; kingdom Metazoa; phylum Arthropoda; class Malacostraca; order Decapoda; family Penaeidae; genus Penaeus; species Penaeus japonicus. The sequence goes on along the minus strand of NW_028235285.1, from coordinate 5,509 downwards.
GTGAGCGGTTGTTATTGATAATGTAGACAGTATCATGTTTGGTAGAGGTGTTTCGTATTGTTTCGTCTTTTCAGTGATGCTTTTCATCAACTGGTGAGTTGATTCTCTCTCTCTATCTCTATTTCAGGAATTATAAATCGATGCAAATATAGAAGTAAAACCTTGTCTCCCTAGAAAACACTGGTGATGGTAAAGACTGGTTTTGACAAAAGGAAATAAAAGTCAAACGACAATTTCCGACATCTTGAGTAAAATAAAAATTAATATCAACAGATTGATCTCACAAAAAACGTGCGTATCTACGTTTTATATGAAGGATATGTTACATTTTCTAGTTCATTAAAGTGTAATATAGTGGTAGTAGTAATAAAGTCAGGATTATATCAGACAACTTGTTAAATGCTCGTATAATAACAAGCGAAGTTCCGGATTCGTCGAATTACCGAGACTAGGATCCTGGCACATAGGATGCTTTGACACTGGCACTAGGCCTTGCGTGGGAGTCGATCGCATCCCGACACACCTGCCCTTTAGGTTGAGGAACTCGCAATGTGCTGGCGTCATAAGGATTTTTTTTTTTTTTTTTTTTTTCTAACGAATGATTATGATTGTTCAAGTGTTAATTCCATTTGCGAATCAAACATAATTACTATACCACGTATGAGCTTTAATATGATAAAAACTGTAATCATTTAAAGCATACTCTACAATCTATAATTAGCAGAATTATTGTAATATGAAACACTTTCAGCGTTAATAGATGTGCAAATCTTACCTTCAAGCTTTGTTCCTTCAAAGTTCCTCCAGTGGAGTGAGTCGGTAATGTACTGATTAACTGTTATTTCTGTCTCAAATTTCTCCTTCGAAGATTAACATTGCACAAGGTTCCCCTGATGCAAGCTATTGTAGTGCTTGCAAAGGTGGGAATGCACCTGCATTTATCTTGCTCTTCTTGACACCCCACGCGCGCGCTTGTATGTGTGTGTGTGTGTGTGACAGAGAACAAGAGTTAATTACAATCCAATACATGCATCAGAACAGTGTCCCTATTTTAGAAACGTGGCAAATTTGATGGATATTTTCATGAATCAAAATAATTCCGTTCGAACACATAGCATGCGACCGATGGGATGCAATCGATCGCTTTATCTCCACTGTTTTTGGAATATTAGAATGCAAGTTTATGTTTATTTCGATGCAATGGATTTGTCAAATCAGCATTTATTTATATATCTTATATTATTTATATAATATTTATATTCTGATTGTATTCATCCATTCGATTTCTGTTTTAAAGTATGGCGTTCGGCTTTCCGCATTCAGCTACATATCAGTGGTATTTCAATAGCAATGTATTCATTGAATAGCAGAATGCAACGATTTGATTGCCTCGTTATAAATGCAGTTGCTTTGGCCAGAATCTCCTGAAAAAAGAAAACCGGACATAGCGCGCAAAGACAGTGTTTTCGAGGATATAAATTGTAAATCTCCTTAATGGAAGCGGAGCGGTCTCATGCGCCATAAAGGTCGTGCTCACTTTTCCAATTAAGCGAGAATTTCCTGCATCGTCGCTGTGTTTGCATTCTTGATCAGCTGACTGCAACGCCTCTCGCTCGTGGCCTCATTAACATTCTTGGCGACTGAGGATCTGCAACGCCTCTAGCTCGTGGCCTAATTAATATTCTTGGCGACTGAGGATCTGCAACGCTTCTAGCTTGTGGCCCAATTAACATTCTTGGCGACTGAGGATCTGCAACGCCCTGGCGCCGACTGCAGAATGCAGTTAGTGTTCTCTTTTCACCTCTCTACCTTTCCTTTTTTCCTCTCCCTCTCTGGGTCTGTTTATAGATTTTCCTTCCTTTCACTCAAACTAAGCCAAAAAGATTCTATCGTTATCTCCACGAGACGGAGAGTGGGTGAAGGAGTGAGAGAGAGAGGGAGTGAGAGTGAGTGAGTATGAGAGAGAGAGAGAGATTGTGTATGTGAGTAAATGACAGAGAGAGGAGAGAGTCAAACATTATTATTTATCTACGTACTCATATACTTAGACATATATACCTGAACACACAAACACACACTCATAACTTGAATGCAATATCCATCGCGTTACATTAATTACCAAACGAAGGACTTGCCAATTACATATGCACTTCAAGTACTACCAACAATATCAAATTTAGCGTACACTTAACGCAGTTTCATCTCGATTACCAAGCGATTTAAAGTATACAAAACTTCGAAAAGAAAAGAATAGAAAGAAAACAAATAATACTGGACTAGTTTCCCCTTTTCGAAATTAACCTCGACGCAGACAAAGCGCCGCGTCCGTCGCCTGTGGTTTCGTCCGCTGAGCCCAAGCTGTGAACCCCATAAGAGGCCAGGCCGGATGCGCACAAAACATGTCCTCCTTTCCGTATCGGCCGAGGCTGTCCAGGATCAGAGTGTGTGGAGTCCAGTTGTCAACCACATAAGAGGCCAGGCCAGATATGCCCAAGGCTGTCCGGGATCAGAGTGTGTGGAGTCCAGTTGTGAACCACATAAGAGGCCAGGCCAGATATGCCCAAGGCTGTCCGGGATCAGAGTGTGTGGAGTCCAGTTGTGAACCACATAAGAGGCCAGGCCAGATATGCCCAAGGCTGTCCGGGATCAGAGTGTGTGGAGTCCAGTCCGGCGAAGTTATTTGTGCTGTCAATTCGGCCGCCGATCGGTTTGCCGGTGACATTAGCGAGCGGGGTTGTGTGATGGCGGTTGTTCTTGAGAGGAATGTCTCGGCGTTGATAAAAAGTAAAAGGATATTGTTTATATAGTTTATATAAATACATAAGGTATATATACTGACTAACAGATATTATATAGGTAGGCTGATAGATAAATAGGTAGATACACTGATAAAAACAAAAACAAAAAAAGACGCGCACGCATTCACATGCAGAAGTGTGCAAATTAAACTTTAATATCAAGCCAATACTATCTTTATATATTAATGTCAATGATCATCTAAACAGATTAGGTAGGCCTATATGCAATTGCAACATTTTTATCTGGGACAACACATATTTTTGTAAGCGAACTGTTTGGGTGTGTGTGTGAGAGCAGCGCTGAATACCAGATATGAATTATGTTTTCCCAGCTGCACGCTCAGATTCTCATCCCGAGATCAAACACAAAGGGAAAACTAACTTCAGGAAAATGTCTGCCAGGCCCTGTACCTTTCCTTTCCTCACTGGCAGCGAATCCCACGGCCGGAAACTCAGTGAACCGCCAGCAAACTAAATGTGAAAAATGGACGCGGCTGATGTCAGATTCACTCTTGCTCATCCACCACACCTAACGAGTGGCAGATTCACTCTGGTTCATCCACCACACATAACGAGTGTCAGATTCACTCTTGCTCATCCACCACACATAACGAGTGGCAGGGAAAGACATTCTGCAGAGTGCACTGTGCACGCAGTTTATTGCGTCTATCATTTAGGTCGGCGGGGCAGTGCGTTGTTACTACTCTGGTCTTTCAGTGCTATATAATACAAGAAGGACGATGTCATTTGTCTTTTAGTGATGTATGAGACCCTATGTGTAAATTCGCTAAAAACTAAGATACGAAATACATGTACATCATAATGGTAAAAAATACGACACCCGTAAAATTACTACAGACATGAAAACGTAACGTCATAAATCTTTGGTGGTTACGAATTTCGGTGACCTGGAAGCACCGGATCATTAGTTTGCAGGACTTCAAAAGCCTTATAATGACAATATGTCTTATTGATAAGCATAATATGAGTAAAAAAAAAATATTGAATAACAAATGCGGCTCCTTCTGTAGTTGAAAGCCCAAATTCTTTATATATACATTTACTGATGACATGATGGGAAATTTGGTTTCGGAGATGGGATTAATTACTTTTGGGGGAGGGTACAATGAGCATAAACATTGAGATGTAATCGTCCTTCCGTTCATGACGCAACTGCTCTTCGAGGATTCCGTCGGCGTTTGGCAGCTGTCTGTCATGGCGCGTCGTTCCATTGGCACTTTAAGAATTGTCTCTGTGTTGATTGATCCAATCGCGATCATTCCTCTTTCGGCATTTTTTCACATTTTCTTTATTGATCATTAATGCCTACGATTTTTAGACAACAGATACGTGTGTGCGCATATCATAATTATAGTCATTCTATTCTTTGCCTTAATAATCAGACAAAAAATACAGTCACATTGCAGGAGCTTCTCTTTTGTAACATATTTATTCAGTACGCCGACTCCGTAAAGTAACATTGCTGAATTGATGACCTAATTTGGATCTCAAGTGCAACATAGAATACAAGATGCTTCCCACATTGCAAACCCGATTTATTTCAGTTTGTTCTTGCTTTCTGCATCTTGGAATTGTTCTGATGTGGTGTATGGATATAAATATATATATATATATATATATATATATATATGTATGTATGTATATATATATATATATATATATATATATATATATATATATATATATATATATATATATATATACATATATATGTTTGTGTATGTGTATGTGTGTGCGTATGTATGATTGTATGTAAGTATAAACATACTATATCAGCAACGTTTATACGCTTTTACATTACTGAGATGGAGACGGAAATGGTGATGATCATCACAATAATAAAGATGGAATCATCTGTAGTCAAATAAGCAGCACTTGATATTGAAGGAAAGAACCCAGAAGCAAACGACACGCGTCTGTCCCTTCAGAGGAAACGAAGGAAAGGGGAGAAGAACACGGAGAGGAAACGAAGGAAAGGGGAGAAGAACACGGAGAGGAAACGAAGGAAAGGGGAGAAGAACACGGAGAGGAAACGAAGGAAAGGGAGAAGAACACGGAGAGGAAACGAAGGAAAGGGGAGAAGAACACGGAGAGGAAACGAAGGAAAGGGAGAAGAACACGGAGAGGAAACGAAGGAAAGGGGAGAAGAACACGGAGAGGAAACGAAGGAAAGGGGAGAAGAACACGGAGAGGAAACGAAGGAAAGGGGAGAAGAACACGGAGAGGAAACGAAGGAAAGGGGAGAAGAACACGGAGAGGAAACGAAGGAAAGGGGAGAAGAACACGGAGAGGAAACGAAGGAAAGGGGAGAAGAACACGGAGAGGAAACGAAGGAAAGGGGAGAAGAACACGGAGAGGAAACGAAGGAAAGGGGAGAAGAACACGGAGAGGACGTTCGGACGATGGTCACAAGGCGAACTCAGCGCCACTGCCGACCTTTGTCTTCACGAGACCGCACCAACCGTACGTCTGCGAAGTGCAGAGCGCCCGTCACACGCTCCGCTGCCTTCGCCAAACACAGACATGGAATCTTTCGCATTAAGGATAAAAGCAGTAGAAAGAAAGGGTCATTGTCAAAATGTATTGCAGAAATTTCTTCGGGAATTGCCATGAAAAGAGAAGAAAAGTTTTAACTTTTGCTTTCTATTGTCGTTTATATCCAAGACGAAGGGGGGCCTCGCTACCTTAGA
>NW_028235284.1:0-10000 GCF_977035675.1 Penaeus japonicus | reverse complement strand
TCTAATAAATCTCACCAAAATAGCAAATCAAGTGGAAAATGGCAGTGTGTATACCAGGACTATGATCTAACATACCAGGACTATAATCTAACCCATAGAGAATAGAAAAATCCACATGATTTTAATCTACAAAATCTGTGGAAAACAATGCAAGGTAAATGACAACCTCTACTGCAGCATCACTTTACCTCTCTCTAGTTTCTCGAGGTCAACAAGATTGATATCATCATCCTCGTCTGTTGGACCCGAAACCAGCTCGCGAGGTCCTTTTAAGACTTCTTCTGCCATGCGTTCCTTTCCAAATTCGGAGGGATATATTGTCACTTTTCTGACAGATCCACCTCTGGGACAGAAAGAAGTGAAGAGTTTTCCCTATATCCGCCGCCTTTTTTTTTTTTTTTTGGGGGCCCATCCCGTCATGTTACACAGAGCTAGACGAGAAGTTTCCTGAAAGAAAACGTCAATTAAAAACTGTTTATCGTAAGGAAAAGCACACTGCACATCTATCAGAAGAGGTGGGGGAGAGACAGGAAGTGGAAGAAGCCATGGGGGAGGAAGAGGGTAGGAGGGAGAGGATGAGAGAGAGAAATGGAAATGAGGGTGGGAGGAGAGAGAGGAGAGAAAAAAGAGAAAGGAGAGAGAGAGAGAAGAGAGAGAGAGAGAGGGGAGACAGGAGTGAGAGAAGTGAGAGGGGAGAGAAAGGAGAAAAGAGAGATGAGATGGGAGGGAGGGAGGGAGGGAGGGGGGGGGGAGGGAGGGGGGGGGGGAGGGAGGGAGGGAGAGAGAGAGAGAAAAGGAGGGGAGAGAGGGGAGGAGAGAGAGAGGAGAGAGAGAGAGAAGAAGAGAGAGAGAGAGTGAGAGGGAGAGAGAGAAAGAGAAAAGCAGAAAGAGAAAGGGGGGAAGGAAGAGAAAGAGAAGGGAGAGAGAGAGAGAGGGGAAGGGAGGGGGAGAGAGCCCAGACAGAGACAGAGAAGAGGGAAAAGAGAAAGAGGGGGAGAGAGAGAGAGAGAGAAAAGGGGGGAGAGGGGAGAGAGAGGGGGAGGGAGAGAGAGAGAGAGAGGAGGAGGAGAGAGGAGAGAGAGAGAGGAGGAGAAAAAGAGAGAGAGAGAGGGGAAGAGAGACAGAGAGACACAGAGAGAGAGAGAGAAGGGAGGGAGAGAGAGGAGAGGAAAAGGGGAAGAGGAGGGGGGAAAAGAGGGGAGAGAGAGAGGGGAGAGAGGGGAAAAGGGAGAGGGGGAGGGAAGAGAGAGAGAGAGAGACAGACAGACAGAGAGACAGACAGACAGAGAGACAGACAGAGAGAGACAGAGAAAAAAAGTGAGAGAAAAGAGAGAAAGAGAGAGAAAAGAGTAAAGAGAAAAGATAAAAAGAGCGAAATAAAGAGTACAATCCTCACCTCTACAGCATTGTCCTTTTTTCCCCCATCTGATCAGGTCGAGCTTCCCACTCGAACCCCTCTTTTCCCTTTCTTCCTCATCTGTCGTGCTGGATCATGTGGGGAGGGTCATTGAGAAGAACAGCTCGCCTCGTGCAAAGTGGGAGGTCCATGCCCTGGAGCCTTTCCCTCCGGTTTTTGGGTATTTCTGCTACCTCTGGTGTTCTTCTTTTTTCTCAGCTTTAATCATGAATTATTTTCTTTAGTTAGGCATGTAAGAGAATTGTTTTCATCTTTTTTTTCATTGAGTTTTGACAAAGAACCAAAAAATTTGCATTAATTCACACAAACAAATATCAAAGTACATATTTAAAAAAATCAGATCTAATTCTTAAGTAAACAAGTGTTCTAGTTTGTTTATCCATAATTTTGAAAATCGCCAAAAGGGTTTCGATTTTGACCTCCTCGAGTCTGTGGATTCTCTTGGGTCCTTTTTTTCTTCCTTTTTTTTCAAGTTTTTCTTTTCCTTTTGGAGTTTCTTTGCGAACTCCTCTTTATTGTTCCTTTTCCGCTTCCTTCGCTTCTTTTTCAACCCGCTCTTCTTTCTCTTCTTTGCTTCATCCTCACCGCGGGAAATGTCTCTCTCCTCCCCCTCATCGTACTCTCCTCTTCCGATGACATTTCGATAAAAATTTTAGGAGGTCCCTTTTGTGGAGTAGTTGGGCTTCCTGCCCCGTGGGTCCTGGTAACTTTCTCGTAAAATTTGTCATCCCGCGAGGAAAATTTCGGCCTATATTTTAGAGAAATGAAAGTTTCAGGCGACTTTAAAGGGGAAAATATGTGTCTTTTACAATGAAAAATTTAGAAAAATAGTAAAACAAATTTTCTCTCTTTTTTAAAAAAAAAAAAAAAAAAGGAAATTAAATTTTTTTAATATTAAATTACACAATAGAATTTAATTTTCATTCAATAAAAATAAACAACATTCAATTTAGATCTTTAAATTTGATTTTCTGTATTCACATTAATTTTAGATTAATTTTAGCTTTAAATTCCCCCCCCTTCAATAAGTGTATCAGTTCATTTCTACAATTCACTAACACTAAAAATCAATAACAAAAATAAAGAAATCATCATTATCAAAAATAATAATAATGATAATGACAACACTGAAAACAATAACCATAACAACAACAACAACAACAATAAAACGTCCAGTCATAACTGTATCATCGAATACAAACCGACCGTGAGAATGGAAGAAAAGCGACTGTCGAGTTTGACTTTGTGTTCGTCCCTGCGCATGTGCCTCAGCCTATGGTCTGAAGCCACGTGGGGAAAGGGGATCGGCCAGGTTTTCCTTAAAGTCGTCTGGTATACAGCGTTTTTTTCCCCTTCTTCTCTTTCCCCTTTTTGCCTTTATCTGTAAGTTCCCAAAAAGTTTTGAGTTTTACTATCATCAAGCACCCGTAAATCTTCATCACAAAACAAGTGATTACAGAACCTTGACCCCTTCGACCCCGGGGGATTTGTAATTCATTGCTTTGGGACTAAAGCAATATTAAATGATAAAAATTTTTACCTTGCCTTATCAAGTTTTCCCTTTCCCTTTTCATTGTCTTCCTTAGTGCTCGAGTATTTGGCTTTGTCTTACTTTGCTTGTAAATATCTGTAAAAAAAAAAAATAATCTTCAGTTGTAAAGCTCGAATACCAATGATTTAATTAAACCAAAAAAAACCTAATCAAAAACAAAAATACCTAATAAATAAATAAATAAATCCCAATTCAAAGACAACTTCCAAAGTAGCGCTTAAATTAGTAAGTAAAGTATGTAAAAGGGCTTTGGGATCTTGTCTCTCCTTGCATAAAAATAAAGGACGTACCACCATGATGTGGATGTCCGCACCCCTTTGCCCCTTTCTCGGTTGGCCACAGAAACAGAGGAAGAAAATAGCAGAGATGAAAATGAGAGATATTCTTGGTGAATAAATAAGTAGCTGGAGTGAGGGAGAGTATTTTGAGAATGATGAATTAGAGATCTTCATTTCTATTAATTTTGACAGAACGAAGTGAAATTCGAAATGAGAAAATTAATGAGAATATATACATCTTGATCAATGAATGCACATGCTTTTATAAAAGACAAATTTGTGACTTATATACAACTATCAGTTTTAGAAGTTGTGTCCAGTAGATTAGGATATGTGATTCTGTCTTAACCCATCCCCGACGGGGGAATTCTAGCCTTGAATGTCCAAATGCCGGGGCGTTCAAATTATTAGGCCTAAATCAATTGAATGGTTTGCACAATCGTGCCCCCCCGGGGGCAAACCGGGGCCCGGTTTTGAAAGGTGGTTTACACATGCTGTACCACCCGTCCTGTGTGGGTTAATGGAAATTATACACAGTAACTGCATGTGATAAGTGTTCTTAACATTAGCAATGCTCTTCAATAAGAATTGTAATGCAAAAATTTTGTGAAATTTCATCTAATTTGAGGGCTTTGGAGACAAACTTTTCTATTCAACCACAAACTATCCTCCCCCCGTTTAAACCCGCTGCAAAAAAAGGACTTTTTATGGAGACTTTAGATGGGAATGGCAGAACTCTCCTGGCACCAGTTTTAGGACGAAAACTCTGATATGCACGTGTCACTCTTAACGCAATTATACAGTCGGGCTTGCTTTAATTGAGTATTGCAGACCCGGGTTTATATGTTGCTAAGTTTCACAGACGAAATACCAAATCTGATAGGATTTTGCGTTTTGTGTTACATTCAAGCCCCCTATACAAATTAGTGTAAAAGAGATAAGATAAACAAAATAAAGTTTACAATCTCAACAAAAGAGGCATATCATGAGGGGAAATTTAAACCCGTCCTCAAAACGAAAACATATACCAATCTCGTCTTAATATTGTTTAAAAATTCTTAAAGAAACGTTATGAAAATTTGTTGGGGCCCGGGCTAGCACTCCCACGTCAAAATACGACACATAAACCCTCTTAAGGGCTTATTACTGCCGTTTAAAAGGTAATCACAGTCAAAGTCTCACGGTGCAGCAAGGGGATCGATGTAAAATGTGTGGTACAGGGGGCTGTGGGCAGTGTTCGAACCCAAAGAAAATTTTAATTGCTGATGGGGGTATGATCTTTATTAATAATTTTGTTTTGGTATTTTCAGATAGAGGTTGATTTTATTGCGGATATATTTTTCAGGGTGTTTCTTATATGTTCCTTTGTTTTTTTACCTATTAATAGCTAAAGAAGTCAGCCGAAGTCAGTATTCGTGAAGAGGCGAAACGGGGGATACAGGCGTACAATGTTTACAAAATAATTAATGTTATTTCAATCATGCTTTTGAAATTTTCCTATAATCAAATTTCACCCACCCTTGTCATTTTTATTTGCCCTTTTTTTTTTTAGAGTATTTCGTATATCATCACCAGTATCATTATATCCTTTTTTATATAATATTATTCTTATCTTATTTATAAATTTTTACTGCATCATCATTATAATTATCTTATCGTTATTATTATTTTTGTTAGTGGGTGTTGCCATTACCCTTATCACGAATTTTCATTATTCTACCACGCATATATATATAAATATTTCAAATATTTATATATATATATTATATATAAATAAAATATAGTATATAATATATATATATGTATGCGTGGTGTGTGTATATATATAAAAATAAATATATATAAAAAAATATCTATATATAAATATATATATATTATATAAATATACAATAACTAGATATACCTAATATATACAGGATATAGTAAATATACATACATAAGATATAAATAAAAAATAAAATATATAAATATATAACTAAATCTATAAACCATGTAAATATAAAATATATATATTTAATATATATAAATATATATATATAATATATATACATATATATATATATATATGTAAATATAATAACTAAATATAAATAATAAGAAATAAATCTATATAAATCGTTAGTTTGTGTGTGATGGGGGTGTGTGTTATATATATAATGAATGTATTAAATATACATATACAAAAATATAAATAAAAGAATATAACAGAACATATAATAAATATATAATATATATAAATAACTATACATACCTACAAAACGTACAAAAATACATATATATATATACAAATATATAGAAATAAATATAAATATCAAAAGAAATATATAATAAATAATATAAAATGATGTATATATATATAGAAAATAATAAAACATATATAATCTACATATATATATATACTAAAATATATCAAAAAATAAATTTAAATATATATCTAAAAATAGTAAAAAATGCTGACTATAGCACATGTAGCTCAAAGAGGGCCTTTAGTCAAATAAATGTGTTTTTCCATGTTTTTCCCTTCGAGTTGTTTTTGTTTACGTTATCAATATCTCAACCACGCTTTAGCAACATACAAGCATTTATTTACCATGCTAAACATGCTCTCCAAAAGTGACTGTCAGCGTGGACGATTACGGACCACCATTAGTATGGACACAATCTCACCCCTAAATTACACCCTCAAGTCTGAAGGAAATGTTACGGTACGGGTCGTGCCTGAAGTAATTCATATTTCCAAGTTTTTTTTTGAAATGTACGATTGGGTTCCTAGCAACAATATCCGTTAAAAACATTCAGTTAAGAGGAAAGAGGGTTTACGAATGTTTAAGTGTCAACAGACTCAGCATTTCAGTTATTCTATATAAGAATAATATAAATAACCGTACGTTAGATAATCAAAGTATTTGGGTGAATTTATGTAACGGTTTCCTCTTACTCTCGTAAAGCAATTTCATCCCATTTCCCAAATAAACAAAGAAAATGAATAGAGACGCTCAACACAGCTAAGAAACTGTCTAACAAGACAATAAACACGTATTTTATAATCCAAAAACTCGGAAACAAAAACAAAAACAAAAAATCAGACTTTAAATCGAGAGGAACACTTCTTTTTTCTCTTTTTTTTATGAAACAAAATTGTGTTTTTAGCACTCGTATTTATCAAAACGAGGAATATAGGACATAATCAAACCCAAACATGAGAAATGGGCTTCCATCTTTACGAAATGCTGAAACCCAGACAGCCACGAAAAGGATATGAACAAATGACTAGTTTCATAACTTGAGGTTTATTTTTTCCAAATAGGTTTAGGAGAAGAATGACGATTGCACTGGTTGCCAAGTTATTTCTTGCAACTGTTCTCTGTGATTATCTTTATTCTTAATTAAAAAACTGCTGACAGTAATGGAAATAAATAAACAAAATATTTATTCAATTATATCTTTATTAAGAGGTGATTCTTAAAGTCACGAAAATACCAATATCAATACCATATCCATTATAACCACTGCTGTAACAGGTCATCTATTCTTAGACAAAATATAATATTCATTCCAATTCTCCTAATTATAACGAAAAGCTACGGCAATAATACATTTACTTGAAAATATATCTTAAACTGTAAAAGATAAAATCCTGATATACACGTGTGATTCAATTTTGTCTACACGTTCCTCATCCAATGTTTATCCTTATATTTCCAAATTTATACACTTTCATATAGCTGCCAATAATACCACTATAAAAAAAAATACTCCATATACATCTATAAAGAACATGTGATGTTTATAAACCTATACTATACATTCACAACTACATACACACTCACACACCACACACTCATATGATAAATATATATATCTATATATATAATATATAAATAAAATAAATATATAAATACCATATATATACATAGGTATATATAAATATAATATATCTATATTATATATACAAAAAAATATATATAAAAATAAAAATAAATCGTATGTGTGTTGTGTTTGTATATGTATCTTTACTATGAAAGAGTGTGTGTAAACTATGAATATATATAAAATATCTAAAAGATAAATAAATATCTCCTAACTATATATATATATAATATATATCTATATATATATATAGTATTGAGTGAGTGAGTGATGTGATCGAGTGTGTGTGTGTGAGTTCCCATCTATATACATAAATACATATATGTATACATATATGTATAATCGTATAAACACACATGTAAATAAACCTGTACGAGACCGAGAAATGTATATACCTGTGTGTATATGTAAGAATACTCCTATATCGGAACAGTAAAACAAATATAGTCCGAAAAGACTCAGACACTCACCTCAAACACTAAAACTACCATTTCAACCAATCCTTACCCAATCTTAATAATGTCATTCCTTATTTAGCTATCAGTAACACTCCACCAATTGGGAATATCACTTTGAAAATATAAAAACACCTCACCTCCCCAGCGGCTAGGCGTCAATAACACAACACCTTTTATACAACCTTGAACCCGAGCCTACGGTGATTTAAACTCGCCTTCCCACTCATGGTCGGATTAAACCCCTGTCCCAATATGGCAGATTACAGTCACATCCTGGCTCTGTTTTGGCACATTTAGCCTCGTGGGATGCCAGTGCCGGGTGCCAGGTCCGGTTTTGCCAGTGCCGTGCCCATGGTGCTGGTTGCCAGTTGCCAGTGCTATTGACGTCACTACCATCCGTTTCGTCCGACGGGTACGGCGACCGCGAGAGCGGTTTTAGACGCTGACGATACTGTGGCCGTAGGCTTATTTCCTCGCGCGGAAGTAGGTCTATGGGAGTGCAGGCCTGTGGTCGGAAGGATTGGGTGTTATGAGAGGAATTTGTGTAGGTTGGTTAGATTGTATATATCTGTTTATTCAACTTTTTTGTATATCTCTTTAGCTTTGTTTCTCTGTTTCTCGTTTTTTCTCTCTCTCACACAATTGCACATACTCTATGCATATGTCACGCACGCACTCTCTGTCTCTCTCTAACACACACATACACAATCACATGATCACACAACACAACCCATATTTTTCCCCCACACCACACACAAATGTAAATTTTCTACCACGCACATACAAAACCCCCTTTTCCCCCTCTCTCTCTTCTCTCTCTCTCTCTCCTCTCTCTTTTCTCTCTTCTCTCTCTTTCTCCTCCCTCTCTCTCTCTCTCTCTCTCTTCTTTCTCTTCTCTTTACTCACTCTCTCTTCTTTTTTCACTTTCCCCTCTGTCTCTCTCACCCCTCTCTGTCTCTTTCTCCTCTCTCTTCCCCTCTGTCCCCCTTTTCTCTCTCTTCTCTCTCTCTTCTCTTCCTCTTTCCTTTTCTCTCTTTTCTCTTCACTCTCTCTCTTTTACTCACTCAATCACTCACTCACTCTCTCTTCTCACTCAATCCTCACTCTCTCTGTCTCTTCCCTCACTCACTCTCTGTTTTCTCTCACTCCACTCTCTCTCTCTCTCTCTCTCTCTCTCTCTCTCTCTCTTTTCTCCCCTCTCCCTCCTCTATCTATCTCTGTCTGTTCTCTCTCCTCACTCTTCTCTCTTGTCTCTCTTCACTTTATCTGTTCTTCTCACTCTCTCTCTGTCTCTATCCTCCTTCTCTTCCTCTCCCCTCTCTCTCTCTCTCTCACTCTCTCTCTGTCCTCTTCTCACTCTCTCTCTGTCTCTCTCACTCTCTCTCTGTCACTCTCACCCCTCTCTCTCTCCCCACTCACTCACTCACCCCCACCCCCCTCTCCCTCCCCTTTTTTCTCTCTCCCCACTCACCCCCCCCCCCCCCCCCCCCTTCTTTGTTTTTTTTTTCTCTTTACTTTTACCCCCACCCCCTTGTTTTTTCCCCCCCTCCCCTCCCCCTCTCTTCCCTTCTCTTTTCTCCCTCCCCTCTCCTTTTTCTCTTTTTCTCTCCCCTCTCTCTTTCTTTGCCCCCCCCCCCCCCTCTCTCTCACTACCCCCCCCTCCCTCTCTCTGTCGCTCTTTACCCCCCCCCCCCCCCCCCCTTTTACTCAGTCTCTCTTTTACCTTTTCTCTCCCTTTCTCTTTTCTCCCCTTTCTCTCCTCTCCTCTCTCTCTCTCTCTTCTCTCTCTCTCTCTCCTCTCCTCTCTCACTCTCTCTCTGTCTCTCTCACTCACTTACTCACTCACTCACTCACTCTCTCTCTCTCACTCACTCACTCTCTCTGTCTCTCTCACTCACTCACTCTGTCTCTCTCACTCTCTCTCTCTCTCTCTCTCTCTCTCACTCACTCTCTCTGTCTCTCTCACTTTCACTCTGTCTCTTTCCTCCCTCTCTCTCTCTCTTCTCTCTCTCTCTCTCCTCTCCTCTCTCACTCACTCACTCACTCTCTCTCTCTCTCTCTCTCTCTCTCTCTTCTCTCTCTCTCTCTCTCTCTCTCTCTCTCCCCCTCCCTCTCCCTCTCCCTCTCTCTCTCTCTCTCTCTCTCTCTCACTCACTCTCTCTCTCTCACTCACTCTCTCTCTCTGTCTCTCTCACTCACTCTCTCTCTCTGTCTCTATCACTCACTCACTCTCTCTCTCTCTGTCTCTATCACTCACTCTCTCTCTGTCTCTATCACTCACTCTCTCTCTGTCTCTCTCACTCTCACTCACTCATTCTATATCTCTCTCCTCTCTCTCTCTTCTACCCGAACGTGTACGAATATCAAACTAGAACCACACTCATCAAAATGATCTCCCACAACGCATAAAACAACAACAACAAAA
>NW_028235283.1:17500-31600 GCF_977035675.1 Penaeus japonicus | reverse complement strand
TCTTCCCTGTCTTCTGAAATCACCCCTCTCCTTCTCTTCCTCCCCCTCCTTCTCTTCCTCCTCCCCCCACCTTGTTTCTGAATCC
Organism: Penaeus japonicus; assembly: GCF_977035675.1. NCBI lineage: Eukaryota > Metazoa > Arthropoda > Malacostraca > Decapoda > Penaeidae > Penaeus > Penaeus japonicus. Next base: position 31,515 of record NW_028235283.1, on the reverse strand, counting down.
TTCTCTGAATTATCCTTCCCTTCCCCTTCCCCTTCCCCTTCCCCTCCTCTTCCCCCTTCCCTTTCCCCTCCTCCTTCCCCTTCCCCTTCCCTCTCCCCTCCTCCTTCCCCTTCCCCTTCCCCTTCCCCTTCCCCTTCCCCTTCCCCCTACCCGTTTCTATTTCCCTTCCCCTTCCCTTTCCCCTCCTCCTTCCCCTTCCCCTTCCCCTACCCTCTTTCCCCTCCCCCCTCCCCTTCCCCTTCCCCTACCCCTTCCTATTTCCCTTCCCTTCCCCCTTCTCTCGCCTCTGAACCACTAGTTCTCCTATTCCTCGTCTCCCCCCCCCCTATTCTTCCTCTTCCCTTGTCCTCTTGTCTTTTGTACTCTAGGATACCTCCATCCTTCTTCTCTGAATCTTATGATCACAAACAATTAACGAAGAAATGTATAGGAATAATGCTAATGATAATAAGAATGACACTGAAGATGATGTCCTGACCAACTATAAATAATGTTGCTATATTGAATATAGTGATAATGCTGATAATACCAAAAAAAAACGATGATCCTAACAAAGATACCAAATTACAAACCCCGCAATAAGTTATGGAAATGCCATGAAAAAACCAACAACAAATAACAAACAACACTAAAGATAATGATCATAAAAAAATAATAAATAATGTAAGTAGCCCCAGAGACTAACAAAAGGCCGCCCACACAGGACCAACAAAAGGCCGCGCACGATGGAGCAAAAATTAGTGGGAGGACAGAGCAATATCATGAAAAAAAAAAATAAAGGGACATCTGCGAAAAGAGGATCTCGAGGTGGGGGGAGGAAGGTGGGGGGAGGTGGGGGAAAGGAGAAGGGGGAAGGGAGGTGGGTGAAGGGGGTGTGGGGGAAGGGGGTGTGGGGAGGGAGGTGGGGTGAGTGGGGTGTGGGGAGGGAGGTGGAGGAAGGAAGGGGAAGGTGGGGTGAGTGGAGAGGAGGAGGAGGAGGTGGGGAAGAGAAAAGAGAGGAGAGAGGTAAGTATGTGGAGGAGGAGGAAGTGAGGAGGAGGAAGAGGTGGGGAAGAGAAAAGAGAGGGGAGGTAAGTATGTGGAAGGGGAGGAAGTGGGGAGGAGGAGGAGGAGGAGGTGAAGGTGGGGAGATGGTGTTACATGGTTGGGGACGGGACGGTGGTAGTAGAGGAGTGAGTTGGGCTTGGAAGGAGGGGGGAGGGGGAGCAGGAAGAGGGGGAAAAGTGTGGCTGTTCTTCAACAAATCTTTGGGGAGAAAAGTTAAAGCAACTGCCGGAATTCCTCCCCCTGGCCCCAAGAAAACCCCACCTCTTCCCCCACTTCTTCTCCTACTTCTTCTCCCACCTCTCCCCCCACTTCTCCCCTTGCATCTCCCTTACATCCTCCTCCTCTTACCCCTCCATCCCCCCCCCCACCTCTTGAATCTCCCCCACCCACCTATCTCCCTCCTCTCCTCCCTCCTCTCCCCCTCTAGCTCCTTATCCCCATCATCTTCCCCTACCTTCCCCCAACCCCCTAACTCCCCCTATCTCTTTTTCCCCACTACCGTATTTCCCTCCACCCCCCTCCCCCCTTCTCTCTCCCTCTCTCTCTCTCTCCCTCACCCCCACCTCTCTCTCTCTCTCGCCTCCTCACCTCCTCACCTCCCCCCGCCACCTCCCTAAATCTCCCCCCTCCCCCCCTTCCTGCCTTCCTAACTAACCCCCCCCCCCGCCCCACTCCCCCTCATCCGTCCCCCCCTCCCCCCACAAAACGTAGCAGTTGTCACGTGGGAAATCATGCATAATGGTAAGCCAGCAAGGCCAGTGGAAGGGCGTGGCTCTCGGGGTGCATGTCTGTGAGCATTCTGTGAGCATTCTGTGAGCATGGCTGTGAGTTTTCTGTGAGCATAGCTGTGAGCATTCTGTGAGCATGATTGTGAGCATTCTGTGAGCATGGCTGTGAGCATGTCTGTGAGCATTCTGTGAGCATGGCTGTGAGCATGTCTGTGAGCATGGCTGTGAGCATGTCTGTGAGCATTCTGTGAGCATGGCTGTGAGCATGTCTGTGAGCATGTCTGTGAGCATGTCTCTGAGCATTCTGTGAGCATGTCTCTGAGTTTTCTGTGAGCATGTCTGTGAGCATGGCTGTGAGCATGGTTGTGAGTTTTCTGTGAGCATGATTGTGAGCATTCTGTGAGCATGGCTGTGAGTTTTCTGTGAGCATGATTGTGAGCATTCTGTGAGCATGGCTGTGAGCATTTTGTGAGCATGTCTTTTAGTTTTCTGTGAGCATGTCTCTGAGCATTCTGTGAGCATGGCTGTGAGCATTCTGTGTGCATGTCTGTGAGCATTCTGTGAGCATGTCTGGGAGTTTTCTGTGTGGATGTCTGTGAGCATTTTTTAGGTATGTTTGTGAGCATTCTGTGAGCATGGCTCTGAGCATTCTGTGAGCATGACTGTGAGAATTTTGTGTGTATGTCTGTTAGCATTGTGGGTGGATGTCTGTGAGCTTTCTATGAGCATGTCTGTGAGCATTCTGTGAGCAGTTTGCGAGCTATTCTGTAAGCATTCTGTGAGTATATTGTAAGAATTTGGTAAGCATTCTGTGTGTATGTCTGTGAGCATTTTGCGAGCATTCTTTGTGTATGTCCGTGAGCATTCACGAGCATTTTGTAGGCATTCTGTGTGTATGTCTGTGAGCATGTCTTTTGTCATGATACTGTTGTCGCAGCGGAGGTCGTGTTTGCTTGATCGGGACTCATGTCATGTCATGTCATATCATGTTATAACAGAGGTGCTTCTCGTAGCTCCTTGACCGGGCCTCACGCCAAGTCATGTCACAATGAAGGCGCTGGTTGTGGCTGCTTGATTGGGATTCATGTCATGTCATAGCTTAGGTGCCTATCATATCTCCATCATGTCATAGCATGACTTGTGAGTGGTTCTCTGCTCGCTTGATTATATCAGGAAACATATCATGTCATGCTGGCCTTCCTCAGGTGCTTGCATACTTGCATGTCTGATACTCACGTCATATCACGTCAAAGTCTCTGTCATCATCTGGTGACTGCTTATCTACCTGATTTGAGAGGCATATCATGTCACAATATGGCTGCTAAAAGGACAGTCCTCATCTTGATTGAGACTCATGTCATGTCACATCGAGCGCTCCCTCGTACCTACTTGCTTAAGACATGCTCTGACGTTATTTTCATAAGGATGTATCTTTCCGTGCTTGCTTTCTTGCTTGATGGTTATAGCAGCCTCCTTACTCAGACATGTTCCTGACGTGATTTCGCGATGAAGTGTTGCTGTATGCTTTATGACAGCGGTCTCCTGACTCTTTGTTGACATGATGAAGTACTGTTGCATACTGATATGGATTGCAATGTATTTCATTCTATATTTTTTATAAGCTTTTATTTTTGTTCTATTCTTTGTGCAATGTATTTAAGGTGTTTTTTTGTTTTTGTTTTTGTTTTCTAAATTTTAGATATACGTTTAGATATACTAGATGGTTCTAGAACGTGATTGGGTTTTTGTCTGTTTGATGAGAGAGAGAGAGAGAGAAAGAGAGAGAGAGAGAGAGAGATAAAGAAAGAAAGAGAGGAAAAAAAGAAGAAAGAGAGAGAGAAACAGAAACAAGCAAACAAGCAAAACAAAGACGATCGAACCCTCGTCTCTTTAAATTTAATCAATTCACTCGGAAACCTCAAAGTGTGGGGGGGGGGGAGAGGAGCGACAAGTTGAGGGGGGGGGGGGCGGCGTAGTAGTACCCCCTACCTTGATAATGCTATGGGGATAAGATTAATCACCTGTTATAGCGATGGGACAAGGAGCCCATTCAGCCCCGGGGGAGTTGGGGGGGGAGGGGGTGTAGGATAGAGGGGAAAAGAAGAGGAGGAGGAAAGGAAGAGGAGGGGGAGAAGAAGAGGAGGGGGATAAAGAGGGAGAGGGAAAAGGGGTGTAGGATAGAGGGGAGAAGAAGAGGAGGGGGAAAGGAAGAGGAGGGGGATAAAGAGGGAGAGGGAAAAGGGGAGAAGAAGAGGAGAGGGAAAGGAAGAGGAGGGGGAAGGGAAGAGGAGGGGGATAAAGAGGGAGAGGGAAAAGGGGTGTAGGATAGAGGGGAGAAGAAGAGGAGGGGGAAAGGAAGAGGAGGGGGATAAAGAGGGAGAGGGAAAAGGGGTGTAGGATAGAGGGGAGAAGAAGAGGAGGGGGAAAGGAAGAGGAGGGGGATAAAGAGGGAGAGGGTAAAGGGGAAAAGAAGAGGAGGGGGAAAGGAAGAGGAGGGGGATAAAGAGGGAGAGGGAAAAGGGGTGAAGGATAGAGGGGAGAAGAAGAGGAGGGGGAAAGGAAGAGGAGGGGGATAAAGAGGGAGAGGGAAAAGGGGAGAAGAAGAGGAGGGGGAAAGGAAGAGGAGGGGGATAAAGAGGGAGAGGGAAAAGGGGTGTAGGATAGAGGGGAGAAGAAGAGGAGGGGATAAAAGAGGGCGAGGGAACAGGGAGTGTAGGATAGAGGGGAGAAGAAGAGGAGGGAAGAGGAGGGGTGATAAAGGCAAGGAGAGGGTAAAAGGAACAAAATAAGACGAGGAGGGGGAAAGGAAGAGGGGGGGAAAAAAGAGGGAGAGGGAAAAGGGGTGGAGGATAGAGGGGAGAAGAAGAGGAGGGGGAAAGGAGAGGAGGCGGCAGGATAAAGAGGGAGAGGGAAAAGGTGGAGATAGCCAAGAGGAGGGGGAAGAAGAAGAGGGGGGATATAGAAGAGGGAGTGGGAAAAAGGAGGGGTAAGAAGAGGAGTGGGTAAGAAACTGAGAGGGGAAAGGAAGAGGAGGGGAATAAAGAGGAGAGGAAGGGTGAGGCTAAACAGGGGAGGAGGGAGTAGTGAACAAGGGAGAGAAGAAGAGGAGGGGGAAAAGAGAAGAAGAGGAGGGTAATTAAGGTGGGATATTGAGGGAAAGGGGGTGTAGGATAGAGGGGAAAAGAAGAGGAGGAGGAAAGGAAGAGGAGGGGGAAGGATGAGAGTGCGTGGGATTGAAAGATGAGAGGGATAACAGTAGTGATAGGATAGATGGGGAGTATAGAGGAATGGGGAAAGGAAGAGGAGGAGAGGGAGGAGATATGGAGAGGGACAAGGGGTGGAAGGATAGAGGGTGTAGTATGACGAGTGATATGGAAAGGAAGAGTGGGGGTATGTAAAGAGGGTTTTTGGGGAAAAGGGTGAGAAGAAAGGAGAAGGTGTTGAAAGTGTTAAGAGTGAGGGGGTGTAAGTGGTGTGGTTTTGGGTGGGGTGTTGGGTTTGTTGTGGGGTTTATGATTGGTGTATTAGGGATGGTTTAGGTGTTGATGTGTGTGTTTGGAAGAGGAGGGGAATAAAGGGGGAGAGGGAAAAGGGGTGTAGGATAGAGGGGAGAAAAAGAGGAGGGGGGAAGGAAGAAGTGAGAAAGAAGGAGAAAGTGAGACGAAGGTGAGACGAAAGGGAATAGAAGGGGAAGAGAGTGGTCAGTGTGGAAAAAATAGGTGGGGAAGTGGGTAGGTAAGTAGTATAGTAGAGGGGGGGAGTGGGGGAAGTGGGAGGGGAAAGGGGAAGAGGAAGAGGAAAAGGGAGGAAAGTGGAGGGGAGGAAAACGAACAAAGAGAGTAGACGAGTAAAGAAAGTTAGAGACATGAGTAAGTAGCAGTGTAAATAAGCGAAGTCGAGGGAGAGGAGAGAGAAGAAGAGAGGGAAGGCAGGGGGAAAGGTGGTGGGGAGGAAGGGGAGGTGGGGGAGGATGAGGGGAGGGGGGGGTTAACTAGATGCTCATGGCGACTGAAGAAGTTTTCTTTGTGTTGAGGACATTTGAGAAGTAAGTCAAGGACGAGGTTGACCTGTAAAAAAATCCGACCTACTTTGCTGGGCAGGTTCGAGGGGGAGGGGGAGACGGGGAGGGTGTGGGGTAAGGGGAGGGTAGGGGGTTGGGGTGGTAGGGAGAAGGACGAGAGGGATGAAAGAGGAAGAGGAGGAGGAGGAGGAGGAGGAGAGGGGGGGAGGGCGGGAGGGAGGAGAAGGTATGTGAAGGGAGAGGGTGAGGGAGAGGGAGAGGAAGGAGGGAGAGGGTAGAGGAGGAAGGTCAAGGAAGGAGGAGGGAGAGGGAGTAGGAGGAGGTAGGTGGAGGAGGGGGGAGGGGGTGATGGTAGGGGGCCTTGGGAGTACCCGCATCGCCCCGAGCAACCTACAGAAGGCGACAGGTGCAGAGTCGGAGAGCTGACCTGCACACAAGCACAGGTGCAATGCGGGAAACAGGTACTTGACGCACAGGTGCAGTTGCAGAAGCAGGTGACCTTCACACGCACGGACGAATGCTTTGTGTGTGTGTGTGTGTGTGTGTGTGTGTGTGTGTGTGTGTGTTGGTATAAGCACGTGTGGGTATATGTGTGTGTGTCTGTCCACGTTTTCTTTTTCTTTTTTTAAATACGTACATGAGATCCATTCAAAGCCCTCAAGACACACACAACACAACACAATCCCTCTCCCCCTCCCCACTCCCCACTCCCCCTCCCCCACCCCAACCTCCACCTCCAACCCCTCCCAGGCAACACCGCCCCCCACACACACACCATCACCCCCCCCCCTTCCCACCCACCATCCCCGATAAGTAAAGACGAAACAGGTGTTTAACTCTCCCTCCCTCCCTTCCCCCACCCCACCCTCCCTCCCACCCCCTCCCTCCCACCCCCACCCCTAAAACCGGGCCCCCCTAAGGCTCTGACAGGTTAGGTTCCTGTCCTTATACATATTGCATGGAGGTCTAAACGTGTATTTTTGGAGCAACGATTTACAACTTCCGTTAAACGTTGTCTTAAAGGGTTTGACAAGAAGTGATTGCCGTCTTCGATGACTGACCTTCGTGCAATATGTGCAATCTTGAAAGACTTCCCTCGGCTGGTCATAAAGGATAATTTGAGTGATTTTATCTTTTTTATTTTTTATTTTTTTATTTATTTATTTATTTATTTTTTGAGTGGGGGGGGGAGGGTTGTACTTTAAAGCGTGTGTTCTTTTATTTATTTATTTATTTTTATTTTTTCAAAGTCATTCATTCTTGGATTGGCAGGAAATATATGTTTCTACGAGTGTTTTTTTTTTTTTTTTTTTTTTTTTTTGGGGGGGGGGGTGATGTTAATTTCGAGTTCTGATATTTGAAAAGGTACAAGAGGCGTGGTTTTGGGATACAGATATATGGTTGGAAGACACTGTATTACGTAGGTAGTGGTTAAGGTGGTTATAGTGGTTGTAGAGACTGGTAGGGAAAAATTATAATTTGTAAAGTTCAATTTCAAAAGCCTTGGATGTCTATTGTCCGTTTTTATTTCATCTTTTTTATTTATTTATCTAACTTTACTATTGGGTTTATTACGGACACCTTTTCCTTCCTTCTAATATCGCCTTATTTTGAAAATCATCATCAATAACATATTAATCGTCATTATATAGCTTATGAATATTACTAATCACGGTCATTGTATCAAGTATGATGAATAACATTACGCGTACTTTGGCATTCATTTACGGAAATGCACTCACAGAACCCTCTTGTTTAGATTAATTCTTTTGTAGATTGTATATCAGATTGTATCCCTCTACTCCCACAAACAGAAAAATAATTACACTCACTCACTCACACGAACACAAATACACACGCAAACAAACACAAACACAAACTCATAAACACAAACAAACACACACAAACACGCAAACAAATACACACACAAACAAACACATATAAACAAAGAAACAACCCCCCACACACACACATACACACGCATACACACAAACAAACACAAATATTCCCAAAATACGGTAGTCCCCCCTGCCAACATCAATACTACCAATGATAATCACTCTGCAAATTATTATGATCTCTCTGCCAACATTAACCGGTGTTGTTACGATCATAAAACTCTAAGTTTGTCAAAGTTAAATCACCACTAAGCAATATTCCTTATAATTACTATTACGTCTAGTAATTGTGTCTCCTATCAACTATTACTATTGTGATATAGTTCAACTAATACTGTTACCACTTGCAATATTATTTTATCAATGGCGAGAAATTAAAAGTAGGGGAATTTAAAGCTAGTTGTAACTTTGGTAAAGTTGCAACTGGGTCTAGTTGTAACAGGAACAAGTTTAACAACAGGCGCAACTTGTAAAAAAAAAAAAAAAAAAAAAAAAAAAAAGTTAGTTATAGCAGGAAATAGTATACCAGGAGCTAGTAATAACGGGGACAACGGAAACAGAGGCTAACAATAACAGGAGCAAGTTCTAACAGATGTAACGTAGGTAAGTTGTAACAGGGGCTATTTATTACTCAGGGATTCTTGTGGTTAGAATTACCTAGTGTTATGTGATTGAATGTCAATGTTATTGTCACTAGCGAAGGTAATGGTTATTTTTGTTATTGTTTTTACGAACCAAATTTATTTATATATATATGTATTTTTTTTTTTCTTTTTTTTCTTTTTTTTTTTTAGAAAAGACGATTATTTAAGTTTTCCTTCTAAACTATTACGTAATTTGTTTGGATTCCCTATTCCAGCGAATATGTATTTGTACTTATTACTTATTGCTATCATTATTACTAATAGTAATAATACTATTAGTATTATTACTATTATCATATTATTAGTACTTGTTTTATGATATTACTATAACATTCTAACATTATCACTATTCTTATCATATTTTTAGTACTATCATTATTATGTCATGAGTAGTAATACTATTACCATTGTCTATACTAACTCCTATCCATGTGTGTGTGTGTGTATGTGTGTGTGTGTGTGTATATATATGTATATATATATATATATATATATATATATATATATATATATATATTTATATAATGTATATATATATTAGAAATATATATATATATATAATATATATTATTTATATATGTATCTAATATTTATAATATATTTATATATGTATATATATATATTTATATAATGTATAATATCAAATATATAAACATATATATATATATATAGACTAGATATATATATATTTTTATATTAGAACAAATTTTTACCTACTCCCCCTGACCGGGACTCGAACCCGCGCCGTAAGATCGACATGCACGGTTGATACCGATCAGCTACACGAACACCTTAAAAGAGATGTTCAACCAGACGCCTTATGAGATTCATGGACATTACCTATGTTTCTTGGCCAGAACCGTGAATAGCGAGTTCACGAACATCTCCCACGCACTCGGCAGCCACGAATCACAAATTCAAGTCCCAAATCAAGTTACCAAGGTAAATGTGTGAGAAGATGGTAGAATGCAGTATCGCATTTTAAAATAAACCAAATATTTACCTCCCTGTGCCTTACCGGACTTTCGAACCTCGCGCCGTAAGATCGACAGGCACGGTTGATACCGTCAGCACACGACCCCGTTAAAAGAGATGTTCAACCAGACGCCTTATGAGATGTCATGGACATATACCTATGTGTTCTTGCCGAACATTTATAGCAGTTTACGAACATCTCACACGGGCACTCGAGCCACGAATTCACTAATTCAAGGACCAAATCAAGTTACCAAGGTTATAATGTGGTGAGAAGAAAAAATGGTAGAATGCAGTAACCATTTTAATATAGACAAATATTTACCTCCCTGACCGGAGCTCGAACCCGCGCCGTAAGATCGACAGGCACGGTTGATACCGTTCAATACCGACCACGTTAAAAGAGATGTTCAACCAGACGCCTTAATGAAGATGTCATGGTCATTACCTATGTGTTCTTGCCAAACAGTGATACGAGGTTCACGAACATCTCCCACGGGCACTTCGGCAGCCACGAATCACAATTTCAAGTCCAAATCAAGTTTACCAAGGTTATATGTGTGAGAAGATTGTAGAATGCATAACGATTTTTAATATAAACAAATATTTATACGCTCCTGACCGGGACTCGAACACCGCGCCGATAAGAGTCACAGGCACTGTGATACACGTGCAGCACACGACGGCGCGGTTCGAGTCCCGGTCAGGGAGGTAAATATTGTATATATTAAAATGCGTTACTGCATTCTACCATCTCTCACACAAAAAACCTTGGTAACGTGATTTGGGACTGAATTTGGTATTCCTTGCTGCCGAGTTCCCGTGGGAGACGTTCGTGAAACCTCGCTATCACCTGTTCTGGCAAAACACATAGGTAATGACCAGGACATCTGCATAAGCGCGTCTGGTTTGAACCTCTCCTTTTAACGGGTCGTGTAGCTGAACGGTATCAACCGTGCCCTGTCGATCTTACGGCGCGGTTCGAGTCCCGGTCAGGAGTAATATTTTGTATATCTTAAAATGCGTTACTGCATTCTACCATCTTTCTCACACATATAACCTTGGTAACTTGATTTGGACTTGAAGTTGTGATTCCGTGGCTGCGAAGCGCCAGAGTGTGAGATGTTCGTGAAACCACGCTATCACTGTACTGGCAAGAACACATAGTTAATTCCATGACATCTCATATGGCGTCTGGTTTGTACATCTCATTTAATCGGGTCGAGTAGCTGAACGGTATACCGTGCCTGTCGATCTTGACGCGCGGTTCGAAGTCCCGTCAGGAGGTAAATAATTGGATATATTAAAATGCGTACTGCAATCTACCAACTTCTCACACATATAACTCTATTGTCGTAACTTGATTTGGGACTTGATTTTGTGATTCCGTGGCTGCGATGCCCGTGGGAATGTTCGTGAGAACCTCGCTATCACTGTCTGGCAAACAAATAGGTATGTCCAATGACACTCATAAGGCTCTGGTTGAAACATCGCTTTTACGGTCGTGTAGCTTAACGGGTTATCCTCGCGGCCTGTCGATCTTACGCGCGGGTTCGAGTCCCGTCAGGAGAAATATTTGTATATATTAAAAAATGCGTTAACTGCATTCTACCACTTCTTATATATGTATATTTATATATAAATATATATAATACAATATAATAGTGAGAAGTAAACAGTATAGATGATATTATTATATATATTATAGAATATTGATCTGCATTGGAGAATGATTATATATATATGTATATATGTATATACACACACACACACACACACGCACACACATACACACACACATACTTTCAGTATATCCACTGTTTATTTCGAATTTTCAACTTTTCCCTAGCAATTTACAGAAAAGGACTCTTTTTCAAAGACCGCATGTTTTCAACTGCACATGACCAAACAGAAAAAAAGCAATGACAAAAATAAAGGTCACAATATAGCTAGCGAGGGAGAAAAAAAAAGTTTTTTGAATACTTATAACTAGCCCAGATTTTTTTTTTTTTCTTTTTTTTTTTTACGTAGCTTCCACATCATACTTATACTTGTTGATTTAATAAAACGAACTTGACTGCGATATTACTTATAAATGTATAAGTGGATATAAATCATCTTATAAATGTATAAATGGATATAAATTATATTGAAAATGTAATCTCGCCTCATACCATTATCTAACTTATAATTTCTGTTGTAAGAGAGAGAGAGAGAGAGAGAGAGAGAGAGAGAGAGAGAGAGAGAGAGAGAGAGAGAGAGAGAGAGAGAGAGAGAGAGAGAGAGAGAGAGAGAGAGAGAGAGAGAGAGGGAGAAAGAGAGGGCGAGAGAGAGGAAGACGAGAACTAGACAGAGAGAGAGACAGAGAGCGAGTGAGAGAAGATAGACAGAGAGACGTGAGACGAGCGACGGAGAGCGAGAGAGAGAGGAGAGAGAGAGGCGAGGAGAGAGAGAGAGGCGAGAGTGAGAGAGAGCGAGAGAGCGAGAGAGATGAGAGAGAGAGCGGAGAGAGACAGGATGAGAGAGACAGAGAGAGAGAGAGAGAGACGAGAGAGCGGGAGAGAGAGAGAGAGAGGAGCGGAGAGGAGCGAGAGAGAGAGTGAGGAGAGAGGAGAGAGAAGAGAGAGAGAGAGAGGAGGGAGAGAGCAGAGAGGGAAAGGAGAAGAGGAGAGAGAGGGATGAGAGAGAGAGAGAGAGCGGGAGAGCGAGAGAGAGTGTGTGAGATGAGAGAAAGAGAGAGAGAGAGAGTGGGTAGGAGAGAGAAAGAGAAAGGAGAGGACGAGAGAGAGAGAGAGAGAGAGAGAGAGAGAAGAGAGCGGGAGTAGCGCGAGAGCGAGAGTGTGTAGGAAGAAAGAGAGAGAGAGAGAGAGAGAAGGGATAAAGAGGGAGGAGGTGAGAGGAGATTCAGAGAGTGGAGAGAGACATAGAAGAGAGAAAGATTTGTAGGTAGTGAAAGAGGGAGGGAGAATATGAGGGAAGAAGAGAGAGAAGAAAGGGAAATAGAGAGAAATTAAAGACAGAGTGAGAGAGGAGGAAAAAAAGGAAGAAGAAGAGAACAGGAAAAAAAGAGAGAAAGAAAGACAGAGAGAAAAAAAGGAAAGAAAAAAAAAATAAATAAAAAAAAGAGAATCAAAACAACCTTGCCTCTATCTTTCAGATTTTTTTCCCAGACGTAATTGAAATCCTTAGAGTAAAAAAGAAAGAAAGAAAGAAAAAGAAACAAAAAAAAAAAAAACTTAGATTATCATTGAATTCCCATAGACCTCAATACAGCTAACAATACTTTGTGACCAATTTTCTTCATAAAAGAATGTTTGGCTCTCCTTCCGTTTCTTTATTGTTTGCCTTAACAAGCACTCCCCCTCCCCCCTCCCCTCCCCTTCCCTTACCCACTCCCCTGCCATCCCTTACCCTCCACTCCCCTCCATTCTCCTCTCTTGCCTCCCTCCCCTCCCCTCCCCTTACCTACTCCCCTGCCATCCCTTACCCTCCCCTTACCCACTCCCCTCCATTCTCCTCTCTTGCCCCCCTCCCCTCCCCTCCCCTCACCCACTCCCCTGCCATCCCTTACCTTCCACTCCCCTCCATTCTCCTCTCTTGCCCCCTTCCCCTCCCCTGCCATCCCTTACCCTCCACTCCCCTCCATTCTCCTCTCTTGCCCCCTCCTCCCCTCACCCCCCCCCTTTAACCACGTGACCTCTGACACCACGTTCGGTTTGGTGGCATTCCTGTTATGTTATTTTGCCTCTCTCTGTCGTTCTCTTTTGTGTCTTTGTCTGTCTGTCGTTGCCTCTGTGTTGTCTGTCTGTCTGTCTCTGTTTCTATTTCTGTCTTTCTCTCTCTCTCTCTCTATTTCCCTTTCTCTCTCTCTCTATCTCTGCCTGTCTCTGTTTTTCTCTGTCTCTGTCTTTCTCTCTCTCTTTCTCTATTTCCCTTTCTCTCTCTCTCTATCTCTGTCTGTCTCTGTTTTTTCTCTGTCTCTGTCTTTCTCTCTCTCTCTCTCTCTCTATCTCTATCTTTGTCTGTCTCTGTCTATCTCTCTCAATCTCTCTCTCTCTCTCTCTATCTATCTATCTATCCCTCTCTCTCTCTCAGTATATATATGTTTATCTATTATTCTGTTTATCTATTCGTCTATCCATTCACCCACCCACTTATCTATCACCCATCAATCCATCCACCCACTCACCCATCCACCCATCCACCCAACTACGCACCCACTCACTCACCCATCCATCCACCCACCCACCCACCCACCCATCCACCCATCCACCCAACTACGCACCCACTCACTCACCCATCCATCCACCCACCCATCCATCCACCCATCCACCCAACTACGCACCCACTCACTCACCCATCCATCCACCCACCCATCCACCCATCCACCCAACTACGCACCCACTCACTCACCCATCCATCCACCCACCCGCCCACCCATTCATCCATCGAAAGTAGAGGAAAATAACCTTCACATATTCCCTTAGTAAGTCATGCTTAGTTAGACCGAAGTCGGGAAGTCGTAAATATATATATATATATATATATATATATATATATATATATATATATATATATATATATAATATATATATATATATATATATTTTTTTTTTTTTTTTTTTTTTTTTTTTTTTTTTTTTTTGTTTTTTTTTTCATTGTTGTTACTTTTGTAATCATTGTTATTATTGATGTTGTTATT
>NW_028235283.1:10000-12500 GCF_977035675.1 Penaeus japonicus | reverse complement strand
CTCTCTCTCTCTCTCTCTCTCTCTCTCTCTCTTACTCCATCTCAATCTCTCTCTCTACTTGTTCATTCTGTTTCTTTTTTTCCCTCACTTTCTTTCTTTTCTCTCTTTCCCAGTCCTCTCTTTCTCTCTCTCTTTGTCTCTCTCTCATTCTCTCTCTCTTCGCTCCTCTCTTCTCATCCCCTCGCCATCCTCTCTCTCTCTCTCTCTCTCTCTCTCTCTCTCTCTCTCTCTCTGTCTCTGTCTCTCTCTCTCTCACTTTCTCTCTCCTTGCATCCTTCTTTTCTTACCTATATAAATTTTAGAACTAACAAGAAAAGAGTGAGTGAGAGAGGGGGAGGGGGGGAGAGGAGAAAAAGGGAGAAAGAAAGAAAGAAAGAGGGATGGGAAGAGAGAGAGAGAAAACGAGAGAGAAAGTAAGCAAAAATCATAGCATAGGATAATATCTACCTCGATCCCGAAGACACGTCTCAGCTAAGTGAAAACGCGGACGGCTTCGTAGCGGGTCCCTAGCAAACAAAAGCAGCCATCTTGGTTTTCCGAGTTTCTTGAAGGGAAAAATGAGCGAATCTCAAGCCTTTTTTTTCTCCATTTCAGGGGGTGGGGGGGGGGAGTGGAATATGACCCTTCGGTTGTGCCTGTATAAGGATGAAGTTCACCTGTAGTCTTTTTTTTTCTTCTTTTTTTTCGAGTTTCCCAAGGATAATAATGACTCTAGCAAAGGTCATAAACTTGGACTCAACTCGCCAACTCGAGACTTATTTTTCCCACTGTCGGGTGAAATAGGGGCGTCTCGGCTCTACGCTCTAAGGTTTTAAAGGCGGTTTTGGCTTGCGTTCTCTTGGGGGGGTTCGGTCCTTCTAACCTGGGAAAACAGCGGTTCGAGGTGCCGTTCTCTCCAGCGCACCTTCCCCCCCCGAGATAATGTCCTGCCACACGAATGTAACGACATCTTGTACATTTTCCCTTCCTCTCTCTCTCTCTCTTGTCCCCTTCCTCTCTTCCCCTTCCCCCTTTTTCCCCGTTCTCCTTTCCCCTTCCTCCTTTTCTTTCCTCCTTCCTCTCGTCTCGCTTCCCCCCCCCCTTTTCTTTCCCCTTCTCTCTTCTTTTTTCCCTCCCCCTTCACCCTTTTCTTTACTTACCCCTTCTATCTTCTTCCCACTTCCTTTTTCTTTCGTCTTCTTCGTCTCCCTCTTCTCCCTTCGTCCTCTTCGTCTCCCTTTTCCCCCTTCGTCTTTCTCTTTTCTTTCTTCCTCTCTCCATCACCTTCTCTCTTCCACCTACCTATCTTTTTATCCATCTTCATCTTCTTCCTCCCTCCTTCCTCTCTACTCCTTCTCGCTTTTTTTTCTGTTGCCTTCATTCTTTCCTCCTACCTTCTTCTCCCCTTCTTCTCTCTTTCTCCCTCCTCTTCTTCGCATTCTTCCTCCCTTTTTCTTCTCTCCTCCCTCCTTCTTCCTTCCTTCCTTCAATTTCTCGGCCACTTTCTACCTCCCTCCTTTCCTTCGGTTTTCCCTATCCCTCCTCTTTCTTTATTCGCGTCTTCTACCTTTTTCTTAAGCTTGTATATTCCTTCTCCCTTCATTTCCTTCTCCCTATGTACTTCCTCTTTCTTCCTTCTCTATTATCTTCATTCCTTCCTCACCCCCCCCCCCTTATCACCTCCTCTTCTCTTCCTCTTCCTCTTATCTTTCTCCTCCTTTTTCTCATCATCCTCTTCTTTTCCTCCCTTTTATCTGTTCCCTTTCTTTTCCTTCCTCTTTTCTTGCTCGTCTTCCTCTTCTGCTCTTCCTCCTCTTCCTCCACTCTTCCCCCCTTTCTTTTGTTCCTTCTCATCCTGATCTTCTCTTCTTCCTCTTTTCCTTCCTTTTCCTCTCCTCTTCTGTATCGCTTTCTTGTTCCTCGTTTCCTCTTCTTCCTCCCCTCTTACTCTCCTCTTCATATTTTCCTCTTCTTCCCCCCTTCTTCCTTTCCTCTTCCTAGTTTCCTTCTCTTCTTCTCCTCTTCCTTTCCTCTTCTTCCTCCCCTCTTCCTAGTTTCCTCTTCTTCCTTCCCTCTTCCTCTTCCCTTCCTGTTTTCCTCTTATTCATCTCCCCTTCCTCTATCTCCCTGTTTTCCTTTTTTTTCCTCCCCTCCTCCTATTTTCCTTCCTCTCCTCTTCATATTTTCCTCTTCTTCCCACAACCCCTCCGCATCCTCCCCCAACGCATCCCCCCCTCTGCATCCCCCCAACCCCTCCGCATCCACCCCTCTGCATCCCCCCAACCCCTCCGCATCCCCCCAACCCCTCTGCATCCTCCTCCCCCTCCGCATCCTCTCCCTCCCCCCCCAAAAAAAAAAAATCTCATCTGTGTCCTCCATATGTAAGTCGAGGACAAAATTTGAGTTGCACATTGCACGTTGCACTGCCTGCCTCACGCCTTCAAGTAGGAGGGAGGGGGGGAGGGAAGGAAGGGGGAGGTCTAGGGGGGTGGGGAGAGAGAGGGTAAGGGAGGGTGGAATG
>NW_028235283.1:0-5000 GCF_977035675.1 Penaeus japonicus | reverse complement strand
AGAGAAAGAGAGAGATGCGAATGAGAGGAGGTGAGGGAGAGGAGAGAGTGAGGAAGAAGAGGTGATCGGAGAGAAGAGAGAGTAAGGGAATGGAGAGAGAGAAGAGAAGGTGAGGGGAGAGGATAGATGAGAGAGAGAGAGAGAGGGGTGAGAGTGAAAACTGGAGAGAGCGAGAGAGAGAGAGACGGGATGAGAGAGAAAACGGAGGAGAGAGAGTGAGGAGTGTGCAGAGGAGAGAGAGAGAGTGAAGGAAGAGCTTTGAGAGAGAAGAGAGAGAACGAGAGAGAAAAGCGAGAAACAGAGAGGGAGAGAGAGAAACTGGAGAGAGAGAGAGAGAGAGAGACAGGGAGAGAGAGAAAACGGAGAGAGAGAGAGAGAGAGAGAGAGAGAGAGAGAGAGAGAGAGGGAGAGAGAGAAACCGGAGAGAGAGAGAAAGAATGAGAGAGAGGGGGAGAGAGAGAAACCGGAGAGAAAGAGAGAGAAAGAATGAGAGAGAGGGGGAGAGAGAGAAAGAGAGAAAGAGAGAGAAAGAATGAGAGAGGGGGAGGGGGAGGTGAGAGAGAGAAACCGGAGAGAAAGAGAGAGAAAGAATGAGAGAGAGGGGGAGAGAGAGAAACCGGAGAGAGAGAGAGAGAAAGAATGAGAGAGAGACAGACAGTCAGAAAGAAACATACTCACACAATTATATGTGCCCATATACCTCAGTCTATATGTTAGTATATGTACTTCCCTCTCTGTGTATACCTACTTATACATTTATGTACGTATACACATGTACACATGGCGTGCACGTATGTATGAGTACCTGCGTCAAGGGTCGTTGTGAGGGCGTCACGACCGTGTAGTGACGGCTGGCGGGGTCATGACCTCTTGAGGTTCCGCGTGCGTACAGGACTGACTGGGACTCGCGCTTGTCTCGGTCGCCCCCCTCCCCCCCCTCTCTATCTATCTATCTTTCTGTTTTTCTGTCTGTTTCTCTCTTTTTTTTTTTTGGTTTGTTTGTCTCTTGTCTTTTTCTATCTCTCGTTTTTTTTCTCTCTCTGTCTCTCGATTTCTTTCTCTCTATTTCTCTTTCTCTCTCTCTCTCTCTCTCTTGTTCTCTCTTTCTCTCTCTCTCTTGTTCTCTCTCTTTCTTTCTCTCTCTCGAATTCTTTCACCTCCTGCTATTTCTCTCTCTCTCTCCACTCTCTCTCAGCCCTTCTAGGTCTCTCTCTTTCTCTCTCTCTCTTGTTCTCTCTCTTTCTTTCTCTCTCTCTCTCTTTCATGCTCTCTTTTTCTCTCGCTCTCTCTCGTCTCTCGTCTCCTCTCTCTCATCGTCTCACACTCCCTCCACTCTCTCTTTTCGCCTCCACTCTTCCACTCTTCTTCTTCCACTCATCACTCTCTCCTCTCTCTCTCATGCCTCTCTCTCTCTCTCTCTCTCTCTCTCTCTCTCTCTCTCTCTCTCTCTCTCTTGTTCTCTCTCTCTCTCTCTCTTTCTATCTAACTCTCTCTCTCTCTCTCTCTCAAACACACACGCACAATCAAAACCGAAAGCCAAAAAAAGGTAAACACACATGAGAGCCCCCCCTCGGCCGATGGACCCCCCACCTCCGCCCAACGCCCACCGTCCAAAATTCATCCCTCCGCCCACCACCCACCCTACAACCCACCCCTCAACCGCCCACCGCCCACCGTCCAAAGTCCATCCCTCCGCCCACCGCCCACCGTCCATACCTCCTCGCTCCCCTCAACCGCCGATGGACCCCCCACCGCCGCCCACCCCACAAGCCACCCCTCAACCCACAACCCACCCCTCAACCGCCCACCCTACAACCCACCCCACAACCCACCCCTCAACCCACCCCTCAACCGCCCACCCTACAACCCATCCCACAACCCACCTCACAGTCCACCCACCCCACCCCTCAACCACCCACCCTACAATCCACCCCACAACCCACACCTGAACCCACCCTACAACCCACCCCACAACCCACCTCACAGTCCCTCAACCACCCACCCTACAATCCACCCCACAACCCACACCTGAACCCACCCTACAACCACACCCATCAAAACCCCCCCCTACAACCACGCCACACCCCACATCCCACCCACCCCCCCAACAACCCAAAAAAAAATCCACACCTCAATCCCCCCCCACAATCCACACCTCAACCCACCCCACAACCCCCCCCCCCCAAACCGCCCACCGCCCACCGCCCACCGTTCTCTTCGGCGGGAGTCTAATGACGTAGGTTTCCGTAGCTCCGGGCCGGCCGCGCGTCGCTCGCCAACTCCTTACGGTACACGGAAGCCGCAGGGGAGGTAGGGGGTAGGGGACGGGGGGAAGGAATAAAGGGGTAGGGGGTAAATGGGTAGGGTAAAGGGGTTTAAGGGTAAGGGGAATGGGGGAAGAGGGAAGGGGGTAAAGGGGTAAAGGGGAAGGAGGTAAAAGGGTAAAGGGGTAGGGGGTAAAAGGGTAGAGAGGAAGGGGGAGAAGGGGAGGGGGGAAGGGGCAAAGGGGTAGGGGATAAAGGGGTAAATGGGGAGGGGGTAAAAGGGTAAATGGATAAGGGAAGGAAAGGAGGAGGGGGAAAGAGGTGGAGGGAGAAGAGATAGGGTGAAGGGATAGGGGAGGGGAAAGGGTTATAGATAAAGGGGAAAGAGAAAACGGGTAAGAGGGAAAGATAGGAGAGGGGGAAAGAAAATGGGAGGGGAGGCAAGGGGAAGAAAAAGGGGATTGGAAAGGGGAAGGAAGGAAGGGGAAGTGGGAAAAAGGTGGTAAGAACTGTAGAGAAATGGGAAGGGAAAGGGAAAAGGGAAGGGGAAGAGGAAGGTCCCTGTATCTCCTAAAGTAAGAGATAAACAGAACGGTCTGGAAGGAAGGAAAGAAGGGAGAGAGAAAGGGAAGAGAGAGAGAGAGAGAGAGAGGGAGAGAGAGAGAGAGAGAGAGAGATTAAAAAAAAAAGAAAAGAGGGATGTAGGGGGAAGAGAGAGAGAGAGAGAGAGAGAGGATTAAAAAAAAAAAAAGAAAAAAAAAGAATATATACATATAGATATATATATTATATATATATTATAAATATAAATATATTATATATATATATATATATATATGAGTGTGTGTGTGTGTGTGTGTGTGTGTTTGTGTACACGAGAGTATGTACGTATTCCCAGAGAGGTATCTGTGTAAGGTCCAAGAATTCAGTTCGTTACTCTCGTTCTTCCCCCGGAAACTTGCCCTCCGCCGCGGGTCCCTCCACAAAGGTCACAATTACCAGTAGCCGAAGGCTTGTACAAGACCTCATTCATAAAACCTCTATCTTACAAACAAGCACACACACACACATAAATATACACATATATGCACACACACACACACACACACACACGACACACCACACGAAACACACATATTATATATATATTTATATATATCAATAAATATATCATATAAATAAATAAATATATATATATATATTATGTATAAATATATAAATTGTGTGTATAAATATATAATATATATATAATTATATATAATATATAACTATATATAAAAATATATATAATATATACATGTATATATACACACATACATACATACATACATACATACATATATATAATATATATTATATATATGATATATATATAAATATATTATATATATTATACATATATATATATTTACACACACACACACATCAAGGGAAAGGCACACAAACTCCCAAGACACTAACACAAACGCCACGGCCACAGACCCGCTCATCAACCCACTCGGCTGAGCTCATGGAATCAACGTCATTCAGTCTCACAAGTCTCTTCTATTAAATGAAAAGAAAAGAGAGAAAGAGAGAGAGAGAGAGAGAGAGAGAGAGAGAGAGAGAGAGAGAGAGAGAGAGAGAGAGAGAGAGAGAGAGAGAGAGAGAGAGAGAGAGAGAGAGAGAGAGAGAGAGAGAAGGAAGGGGGGGTAGACATAAAGAGTAACAGAGAAGAGGGAGAGAGAGAGAGGGAGAGAGAGAAGAGAGAGAGAGAGAGAGAGAGAGAGAGAGAGAGAGAGAGAGAGAGAGAGTCAGACAGAAAGAGACACAGAGAGAGAGAGAGAGAGACAGACAGACAGACAGAGAAAGAGAGAGAGAGAGGGGGGGGGGGGGGCAGAGAGAGAGACAGAAAGAGACACAGAGAGAGAGAGAGAGAGAGAGAGAGAGAGAGAGAGAGAGAGAGAGAGAGAGAGAGAGAGAGAGGCATAGTCAGAGAGAGACACAAAGAGAGAAAGACAGACAGACAGACAGAGAGAGACACAGAGAAAGAGACACAGTCAGAGAGACACAGACAGACAGACAGAGACACAGACAGACAGACAGAGACAGAGAGAAAGAAAGAAGAGAAAAGAGAACATTGAAACTAAACCGAGGATAATGACAGCACACAATAGCGAACCACAGGAGAAGCCTTTCGAAATGTCGCGGTGGTTCGTTCACTTCCTGGCGAACCCGGTCGTGATTCGGTCGCCAAAAGGAGATTCGATCGAGTTTTGCTTTCTTCTTTCCTTCGGCGTCCTTGTGGAACTGGTGAACATTTGCTTCATCTGTGTCTGTCTGTCTGTCTGTCTAGTTGTGTCTCTCTCTGTGTTTTTCTGTCGTTCTCTCTGTCTATCTGTCTGTCTCTGTCTTTCTGTCGTTCTCTCTTTCTCTCTGTATTTCTGTCGTTCTCTTTCTCTCTGTTTTTCTGTTGTTCTCTCTCTCTCTCTCTCTCTCTCTCTCTCTCTCTCTCTCTCTCTCTCTCTCTCTCTCTCTCTTTCTGTCGTTCTCTCTCTCTCTCTCTCTGTCTTTGTCTCTGTCTTTCTCTCTCTCTCTCTCTCTCACCCCTCTCATCTCATCTCCTCATCTCTCCTTCTCTCCTCCATCCGAACTCCCATCCTCATCCTCCTCTCTCTCTCTCTCTCTCTCTCTCTCAAAGAAGAAGAAGAAGAAGAAGAAGAATTTTAGGAAGAGAAGAGGGAAGAGAGAGAGGTA
>NW_028235281.1:0-4944 GCF_977035675.1 Penaeus japonicus | reverse complement strand
ATTTAGCTCTCTCTCTCTCTCTCTCTCTCTGTATCTTTCTCTCTATAGATATATTTCTTTTGCTCTCTCTCTCTCTCTCTGTATCTTTCTCTCTATAAATATATTTCTTTTGCTCTCTTTTGTTCTCTCTCTCTCTGTATCTTTCTCTCTATAGATATATTTCTTTTGCTCTCTTTCTCTCTCTCTCTGTATCTTTCTCTCTATAAATATATTAATTTTGCTCTTTCTCTCTCTCTTCTGTTCTCTCTCTCTCTCTTTATCTTTCTCTTTATAAATATATTTATTTTGCTCTCTTTCTCTCTCTCTTCTGTTCTCTCTCTCTTTATAGATATATTTATTTAGCTCTCTTTCTCTCTCTCTTCTGTTCTCTCTCTCTCTCTTTATCTTTCTCTCTATAAATATATTTCTTTTGCTCTCTTTCTCTCTCTCTCTGTATCTTTCTCTCTATAAATATATTAATTTTGCTCTTTCTCTGTCTCTTCTGTTCTCTCTCTCTCTCTTTCTCTTTCTCTTTATAAATATATTTCTTTTGTTCTCTTTCTCTCTCTCTTCTGTTCTCTCTCTCTTTATAGATATATTTCTTTTGCTCTCTTTCTCCCTCTCTTTTGTTCTCTCTCTCTCTTTATCTTTCTCTCTATAAATATATTTCTTTTGCTCTCTTTCTCTCTCTCTCTGTATCTTTCTCTCTATAAATATATTAATTTTGCTCTTTCTCTGTCTCTTCTGTTCTCTCTCTCTCTTTATCTTTCTCTTTATAAATATATTTCTTTTGTTCTCTTTCTCTCTCTCTTCTGTTCTCTCTCTCTTTATAAATATATTTCTTTTGCTCTCTTTCTCTCTCTCTTCTGTTCTCTCTCTCTTTCTGTCTCTCTCTCAGTCTTCTTTAAGACTGCTTCTCTTTCTCTCTCTCTCTCTGTATCTTTCTCTCTATAGATATATTTCTTTTGCTCTCTTTCTCTCTCTCTCGTTTGATCTCTCTCTCTCTTTATCTTTCTCTCTATAAATATATTATTTTTGCTCTCTTTCTCTCTCTCGTTTGTTCTCTCTCTCTCTCTCTGTATCTTTTTCTCTATAGATATATTTCTTTTGCTCTCTTTCTCTCTCTCTTCTGTTCTCTCTCTCTCTATAGATATATTTCTTTTGCTCTCTTTCTCTCTCTCTTTTGTTCTCTCTCTCTCTGTGTATCTTTCTCTCTATAGATATATTTATTCAGCTCTCTTTCTCTCTCTCTCTTTATCTTTCTCTTTATAAATATATTTCTTTTGCTCTCTTTCTCCCTCTCTTTTGTTCTCTCTCTCTGTATCTTTCTCTCTATAGATATATTTCTTTAGCTCTCTTTCTCTCTCTCTTTTGTTCTCTCTCTCTCTCTGTCTCTCTCTCACTCTACTTTAAGACTGCTTCTCTTTCTCTCTCTCTCTCTGTATTTTTCTCTCTATAATTATATTTCTTTTGCTCTCTTTTTCTCTCTCTTTTGCTCTCTTTCTCTCCTGTTCTGTCTCTCTCAGACTCTTCTATAAGATTGCTTCTCTTTCTCTCTGTCTCTCTATATCTTTCTCTCTCTATTTCTTTTACACTTTCTCTCTCTCTTTCTGTCTGTCTCCCTCTCTCTTTCTCTCTTTCGCACTTTCGTTCTCTCTCTCTCTCTCTCACTGCCTTTCTCCTTCTCTCTCACTCTCTCTTTCTTTTCCTCTCTCTCTCTCTCTCTATTTCTTTTACTCTCTCTCTCTGTCTCCCTCTCTCTTTGTCTCTTTCGCACTCTCGTTCTTTCTCTCTCTTTCTTTCACTTCTATAAAACTTCTATTCCAATACTGTTTGTTGCTGTTGTATATAAGATTGCTATTCAACTGCACTTATGAGTTAATGTTGCTTAAAAGACTACTGTTCCATTATAGTCACCGGTATAAAGTCAAGCGAAATTAGCCCCGCCCACTCTCTCGTCAGATCCTTCCCTTCTAGCCAATCAGGTCCTTCGCATTCACTCCCTGTTTTGAATCAAGCGGGAAGCGAGCTCGTGATTGGCTACAGAGGCCACTCAGGGCTGCCAACATTTCACTCAGGGCTACCAACAAGTTTCTTCGCATTCGATTGCAGTCGGGTGACCCCCCCTCCCCCCCTATAGTTCTCAACAATCCTATATGTTGCAAACAAGTGTGAGGATTAGTCCTAAGTCCTACAGTTTTTAATCTCATTTTTATTTCTATATTCCTCGTTTATTACCTCTTTCTCCACTCCTTCAGATCGCTTCACTCCGCCCAAAGCTTCTACCTGAAAGCAACAGCGTCCCTGAAGGACTGACACCTCGCTGGGGAGACACCGCCTTTGTGCAGGACTGCCTCAGCGCGCACAACTTATATAGGGCGAGACATGAAGCCCCGCCCCTCGTCTTGTCCAATGAGGTGAGAGGATTTCGGATGGTGGTGGAGGAAGAGCCAATCAGAGTGGAGATAAGAGAGATGGAAGGGTTTAAAGGAGCCAATAGGAGGAGAGTGAAAACGTGATAGAGAGGTTAAGTAGCCAATCAGAGGGGGGGCGGGATAGGATAGCCAATCAGAGGATAGTAAGGACTTGAAGAGCCAATCAGAAGAAAGGAACTGGAGGAAGATGTTGGTCTTAAGAGCCAATCAGAGGAAAGGAAGGGAGGGCAGAAGCCAGAATGAGATGATAAAGATTATAATTAATAATAAAGATCATAAAAAAAACACAATAATTAAGATAATGGCATTAGATAAGAACAATTAAAATCATAAGATAATAAGTTAGAGATCAACAATATTGGCAAAATTTTGAGCTCGTATCCCTCTCTGAAAAAAAAAAACATTGTTCAGCCTAAATTCAATGATTATAACACCAATAGGGACCAAAATAATTATTCGATTATTATCATATTCATTATTATCATTATAATCATCGTTATGATTACATCTATCATGATTCTTATTCCTATCCAAATATGACGAAATCCTGTGTTCGTTTCCCTTAGTTATGTCAGCTGGCTCAGTCTTGGGTGAACCACCTCGCTCACACAGGCACATTCAGACACCGAAGTGACCCCGACTTGGGCGAGAACCTATTCTGTCGGAACACCGCACTTATCCTCAAAGGTCGGACATCCGTGGCGCCGGAAGTGTCAGGTAAGGTCAAAGGTCAAGCGTGTCAAGTGTCAAGCCGGGTGATATGTCAGGTGAGGAGGTCATGCATTCGGATACAGAGAGAGAAAAGAAAAGTCCTATTTTTCTAATATATATATATATGTATGTATATATACATATATATGCATTTTTATATTCCTAGTAAAGCATAGAAACTCAAATTTTGATGTAGATTCTGCTTCTGAAATTCTTTTCCTTTTTTTCCAAAATTTTGGAAATATTGGCATGAAATTTATCTCAATGAAAAGGGATGTTTATCTATTTTTTTCTAGGTTTGATAAATACTTAAGATCTTGCATGAACAGCTTATGCCAATGTTTATGTATATATATATTACAATATATATATATATATACATATAACAATATCTATATATTACAATATATATATATACATATAACAATATATATATATATATATATATTACAATATATATATATATATACATAACAATATATATATATATATTACAATATATAACAATATATATATATTACAATATATAACAATATATATATAATAAAACTATAAACACTATATCATATACAATTAAGATCTAATATAGCCATAATAGGAACGTAATATAGGTCACATCGAACTCGCAAAAAGTATCCTTTTTTTTGGACGAATTGGCAACCTTATTGGATTCTTGTCCATCCAATACAGAATCTTCGACGGATTCTCACCCTTTTTGTGATGGGTCAAACATCTTTGGAATTCTAGTCCATCTAATATAGAATCTTCGAAGGATTCTTGTCCATCTAGATGAGAATCTTAGGATTCTCAACCTTTTTGTGATGGATCAAACCTTTTCTGGGATTCTGGTCCATTCAATACAGAATCATAGAAGGATTCTTAACCTTAATTAATTAATTAAGAATCTTCGAAGGATTCTTGTCCATCTAGATGAGAATCTTAGAAGGATTCTCAACCTTTTTGTGATGGACCAAACCTTTTCTAGGATTTTTATTCCATCTAATATAGAATCTTCGAAGGATTCTGAACTCTCCTGCGATGGGTCAAACATCTTTGGGATTCTAGTCCATCTAATATAGAATCTTAAAAGGATTCTTGTCCATCTAGATGAGAATCTTAGAAGGATTCTTAACTCCTGCGATGGCTCAAACCTTTTCTGGGATTCTGGTCCATTCAATACAGAATCATAGAAGGATTCTCAACCTTTTTGTGATGGGTCAAACCTCTTCTGGGATTCTTGTCCATCTAATATAGAATCTTCGAAGGATTCTTGTCCATCTAGATGAGAATCTTAGAAGGATTCTTAACCTTTTTGTGATGGGTCAAACCTCTTCTGGGATTCTGGTCCATCTAATATAGAATCTTCGAAGGATTCTTGTCCATCTAGATGAGAATCTTAGAAGGATTCTTAACTCCTGCGATGGGTCAAACCTTTTCTGGGATTCTGGTCCATCTAATATAGAATCTTCGAAGGATTCTCACCCTTCCTGCGATGGCTCAAACATCTTTGGGATTCTAGTCCATCTAATATAGAATCTTCGAAGGATTCTTGTCCATCTAGATGAGAATCTTAGGATTCTCAACCTTTTTGTGATGGACCAAACATCTTTGGGATTCTTGTCCATTCAATACAGAATCATAGAAGGATTCTCAACCTTTTTGTGATGGACCAAACATCTTTGGGATTCTTGTCCATTCAATACAGAATCATAGAAGGATTCTCAACCTTTTTGTGATGGGTCAAACATCTTTGGGATTCTTGTCCATCTGATATAGAATCTTAGAAGGATTCTTGTCCATCTAGATGAGAATCTTAGGA
>NW_028235280.1:0-5402 GCF_977035675.1 Penaeus japonicus | reverse complement strand
AGAGGGGGAAGAGAGGGAGGGGGGGGGAGACAGGGGATGGAGGAGGAGAGAGAGAGAGAGAGAGAGGAAGAGAGAAAGAGAGAGAGAGACAGAGAGAAGAAAGGAAAGAAAAGCAAACAAAGAGAGAGATAAGAGAGAGATAAAAGAGAGAGAGAGAGAGAAGAGGAGAGAGAGGGAAGAAAGAGAAAGAGAGAAGAAAGAGAGAAAGAAAGAGAGAGAAAAAGAGAAAGAGAGAGAAAGAGACGAGAGAGAGAGAGAGAGAGAGAGAAAGAGAGAGAGAAAGAGAGACAGAGAGAGAGAAAGGAAAGAGAAAAGAAACAGAGAGAGAGAGAGAGAAGATAAAAGAGAGAGAGAGGAGAGAGAGCGAGGAGAGAGAGAAGGAGAGAAGAGAGAGAGAAGAACAAGACAACAGAGAGAGAGAGACAGAGAGAGAAAGACAGAGAGTGACAGAGAGAGAGAAAGACAAAGAAAGAGAGAGAGCAGAGAGAGAGAGAGAGGTAGAGAGAGAGAAGAGAAAGAGAAAGAGAGAAAGAAGGTGATAGAAAGAGAGAGAAAGAAAGAGAGAGCTAGAAAGAGAAAGAGAGATAGAAAGAGAAAGAGAAAGAGAGAGAGAGAGAGGAAGGGGAGGAAAGAGAGAGAGAGAGAGAGAGAGAGAGAGAGAGAGAGAGAGAGAGAGAGAGAGAGAGAGAGAGAGAGAGAGAGAGAGAGAGAGAGAGAGAGATAGAAAGAGAAAGAAAATGAGAGATAGAAAGAGAAAGAGAGATAGAAAGAGAAAGAGAAAGAGAGAGAGAGAGGAAGGGGAGGAAAGAGAGAGAGAGAGAGAGAGAGAGAGAGAGAGAGAGAGAGAGAGAGAGAGAGAGAGAGAGAGAGAGAGAGAGAGAGAGAGAGAGAGAGAGAGAGAAAGAGAGAGCTAGAAAGAGAAAGAGAGAGCGAGAAAGAAAAAAAGTGAGAGAGAAAAAAACGGAAAAAAACATAAGTGAACAGGTACCAAGAAAACAAAGCACATTATAAGTTGTCCGACGATTCCTAACTCCTAGCCTCAGGCCCACGAAAATATAAGAAGAAGCATAGGATGTATAGAACAACAGGGTATCGGGTTTAGTGCTTGAAATGCCTTCTAGCCCTGTCACTCGCTGTTCCTGTAATCATATAGCATCCTTTTTGAGAGCATTAAATCCTATTCACAAACTTCTGCTATCGTTTGTTTGTTGGTTTGAGTCTGGTAGGGAATGGAAAGATAAGCTCACTGCAATCGTAAGAAAATACTTGAGAATAGATGATGGATGTTATTTTGCAGGTTCGCTCCAAGGATGGAATTTGTAAATGCAAAGGATAATCGTTTTTATATTTATTATCATTTTTCTTTTCATTTATTCATTATCCTTATGACCATCATCACTACCATTATCATCATCACCAGCACCAGCCCTAATCATAAATCATCATCATCATTATCACCATAAGCCCTAATCATCATCATCATCATCATCATCCCATAATCCATCAATCACCACCAAAAAAAAAAAACACACCATCTCCATCATCATCCATAACCCATCAGCACCTCACCCTCTATATAAATTATCATTAAATCATACCATTTTCTTATATCATTTCCTAATTACATTCTATTCTCACCACGCACACATATCTATATTCGGTGCAATAATATCATATAACGAGAACTCCAGCATAAAAACAGGTCAAAACCCCGATGACCCCTTCCATCATTCTTCTCACTTGGTCACAAACACGGCTTGAATAATCCTCTAAACCTAGCATCACTTATGTACTGGGCGGGGGACGAGACCTGTGTTGAGAGTGACCTTTTTTGACCTCCTCTGATCTTAATATCTGCACTTTGGACCCTACGGAAAGTAAGGGTAGCGAGATGACGTTGGATATCGTATCGTGTTGTGTGGACTTTGAGTGGGTTAGCGTAGTGTAGTGTGGGTTAGTGTAGTGTAGTGTGGATTAGCGTAGTGCAGTGTGGATTAGCGTAGTGTAGTGTGGATTAGCGTAATGCAGTGTGGATTAGCGTAGTGTAGTGTGGATTAGCGTAATGCATTGGAATTAGCGGATTGTAGTGTGGATAGCGTAATGCAGTTGGATTAGCGTAGTGTAGTTTGGATTAGCGTAGTGTAGTGTTTGAGCGTAATCAGTGTGATTAGCGAAGTGTAGTGTGGATAAGCGTATGTAGTGTGGATTAGCGTAATGCAAGTGTGGTTTAGCGTAGTGTAGTGAGGGTTTAGCGTAATGCAGTGGTTGGGGTTATTTTTTAGCGAAGTGTAATGTGGTTTAGAGCTAATTCAGTGTGGATTAAGCGTCTGTAGTGTGGATTACGTAGTGGTAGTGTGGATTAGCGTAATGCAGTGTGGGTTATAGCGGAAGTGTAGTGTGGATTAAGAGCGTAATCAGTGGGTGGGTTTGGCGTAAGTGGGGGGTAGTGTGGGGTTAGCGTAGTGAAGTGTGGAGTACGTAATATGCAGTGTGGTTTAGCGTACTGTAGTGTGGGATAGCGTATGTAGTGTGGATTAGCGTAATGCAGTGGAATAGCGTAGTTATGTGGATTAGCGTAGTGTAAGTGTGGATAGCGTTAATGCAGTGTGGTTAGGCGTAGTGTAGTGAGGATTAGCGTTATGCATGTGGGTTAGCGTAGTGTAGTGTTGATTAGCGTAGGCCAGTGTGGTTAGCGTAGTGTAGTGTGGGTTAGCGTAGTGTAGTTGATTACGTAGTGTAGTGTGATTAAGAGTAGTGTATGGTGGGGTTAGAGCGTAGTGTAAGTTGGTTTACGTAATGCAAGTTGATTATTAGCGTAGTGTAGTGTGAATTAGCTAATCATGGTGGGTACGAAGTGTAATGTGGGTTAAGCTATTGAGTTGGATTTAGCGAATGCAGTGTGGTTAGCGTAGACGAGTAGTTGGTTAGCGTAGTGTAGTGTGGATAATAGCGTAGTGAATAGTGAGGTTTAGCGAATTAGTGGAGGATTATCGTAGTGAAAGTGTGGATTACGTAATGCATGTGGTTAGCGTAGTGCAGTGTGGGTTAGCGTAGAGTAGTGTGGATAGCGTAGTGTTATGTGTGGATTAGCGTAATGCATGTGGGTTACTAGTGTAGTGTGAGTTAGCGTATTAGTGTGGATTAGCTAGTGTAGTGTGGATTACGTAGTTAAGTGTGGATTAAGCGAGTGTAGTATGGATTAGCCGTAATGTTCAGTGTGGATTAGGCGTAGTAGTGTGGATTAGCTATGTAGTTGGGTTAGCGTTAGCGTATTTGGATTATTAGTAGGTCGGTAAGCAGTGTGGATTAGCGAGTGTAGTGTGGATTTTAGCGTAATGCATGTGGGTTAGCTAGAGTATGTGAGGTTAGCGTAGTGTAGTGTGATTAACGTAAGTGTCTGTGGGTTAGCGTAAGCAGTGTGGATTAGCGTATTGTAGTGTGGATTATTAGCGAAGTGTAGTGTGATTAGCTAATGCAGTGGTTGGTTAGCGTAGTTATGGTGGAGATTTACGTAATAATGCAGTGTGGATTAGCGTAGTGTAGTGTGGTTTAGCGTAATGCAGTGTGGATTAGCGAAGTGTATGTGTTTAGCGAAATGCCAGTGTGGAATTAGCGAAGTGTAAAGTGTGGATTAGTAGTGTAGTGGTGGATTATCGTAATGCAGTGGTGGGTTAGCGTAGTGTAAGTTGGATTAGCGAAATGCATGTGGGTTAGGAGCGTAGTGAAGTGGAGATGTTTAGCGTAATGCAGTGTGGATAGCGTAGTGTAGAAGTGATTAGCGTAGTGTAGTGTGGCTTAGCGTAATGCATTTGTGGGTTATGCGAAGTTTATTGTGGATTATTCGTAGTGTAGTGTGGTTAGAGTAGTGTAGTGAGTTTATGAGTAGCGTTTAGTGTTTAGCGTAATTGCAGTGTGGATTAGCGTAGTGTGAGTGGATTAGCTAGTGTAGGTTGTGGATTAGCGTTGTGTTAGTGTCGGTAGCGTATGTATGTGTGGTTTAGAGCGTAATGCAGTGTGATTATGCGAAGTGTAGTGTGTGATTAGCGTAATGCATGTGGGTTAGCGTAGTGTAGTGGGGATTAAAGCCCCCCCCCGTTTAAATGCAGTGTGGGTAGCGTGAGGGATGTGGATTAGCGTAGTTGTAGTGTGGGTTAGAGCGTATGTAGTGTTGGGTTAGCGTAGTGTAAGTGTGGGTTACTGTAGTGTAGTGATGGTAAGAAGCTAGTGTAGTGTGGGTTAGAGCGTATGTATGTGGGTAGCGTAGTGTAGTGTGGGTTAGGCGTAATGGCAGTGTGGGTTAGCGTAGTGTTTGTGGATTTATAGCGTAGTGTAAGTGTGGGGGTTAGCGTAGTGTATGAGGGGTTAGCGTAGTGTAGTGTGGATAAGCGTAGTGTATGTGGATTATAGCGTAATGCATGTGTGTTACGAAGTGTATGTGGTTAGCGAAGTGTAGTGTGGATTAGCGTAAGTGGTAGTGGGATTATCGTAATGCAGTGGGGGTTGTGGGTTAGAGCGTAGTGTAGTGTGATTAGCGTAGTGTATGTGGTGGATTATAGCGTAAAAGTGCAGTGTGATAGCGTAGTGTAGTGTGGATTAGCGTAATGCAGTGAGGTTAGTGTAGGTGTATGTGATTTAGCGTAATGCAGTGTGGGTTAGCGTAGTGTATGTGGATTAGCGTAAGTGTAGTGTGGTTACGTAGTGTAGTGTGGTTAGCGTAGTGTAGTGTGTTGGTTAGCGTAGTGGTATTGTGGGTTAGCGTAGTGTATTTGGTTTAGCGTAGTGAAGTGTGGTTTAGCGTAAGTAGTGTGGTTAGTGTAATGCAGTGTGGGTTAGCGTAGTGTAGTTTGGATTAGTTTGGATTAGCGTAGTGTATGTGGTTAGCGTAGTGTATGTGGTTAGAAGCGTAGTGTAGTGTGATTACGTATTTAGTTGGGATAGCGGTAATGCAGTGGGTTAGCGTAGTGTAGTGTGGGTTAGCGTAGTGTAATGTGGTTTTAGCTTATTGAGTGTGGGATTGGGCTAGTGTAGTGTACCTGTGCGCGGGTAGAAGTGGGGAACAGTTGATTAGTAGGACTTGGCGTAGAACGCGCTGGAAAGCGAAAAACCCCTTGTTAAGGACCCCTTTCTGTTCCCGTGGTTTTTTCTCAACGGAAAGTGATACAATTCGGTTTAAGTTGCAATCCTAAAGGTGATACGGGGGGTCTGTGTACGAAAATTTCCCAAAGACAAAAAGTTTGGCCCAAAAATTTTTTAGGAGAAAGAGTGCGTGCGAGGTTATTGCATGTTATGTCGAAGGAAAAGGTTTTAACCATAGCACAAAAGGTTTCCCGCTTGTGAGATTACCGTTTTTATGATAGATAGATGATAGAAAAAAGTAGGTAGAGAGAGAAAATAGGTTTTAG
>NW_028235279.1:7500-10000 GCF_977035675.1 Penaeus japonicus | reverse complement strand
GTGATGACGAAGGATAGAGCATATTTCGCTATGATAAAGTGAGAAAAATACTGACCGACCTCGACAAGCGATGTACATTTTGCGTCCGCTCACCTTGAGGTGGAGTTCTTCGGCTTTTTCCTTCGACTGAGACGCTGTGCGATTTTCAGTTTAGTGCGTTCTTTACATGCCATCTCTCGCCACGTCTTAACGCCACCCAAGGGAGAGGTAGAGGCGATGACTATTGTCGCTTTTGCTTGCTGACTTGGTCGTGATGCTGAAGGCACGGTGCTTTCGGACCGTCACGAGGCGACACGAACCGTCGAAGCTAGTAGTCGCGGCGGCAGTAAATCGAGATCAGGGGACGATGGGTCACTAAGCAACTCGACGGGAGTAGGGCAACTTACGGTAATATTGGGCAGTGGAATAGCTGGCAAATCCACCACTTGTGTCCTCCAAAAGGGTTGATCGATGCCCTTAGCGGTTTCGACCCCTCATGACCGAGGGGTGCCGGTTGAAGTGCCTGATACCGCTCTCGGAACCCAACTCTACCGTCGCCGCTGTTGCGTGCTGGACACTCTCAGTACCTTTGCAAAAGCTGAAGGTCCGACTATGGGCTTCACTCGGTAAATGGACAGTGACCGTTCGTCGCCTTCTCCGGTACGGTGGTCCACATTGCTAGTATCTCAATCGCGAGTGATTGCCGCTGCGTACATCTCGACAAAGTATAATAGCCTCATCTTAGATGATATATTATCTAATTACCGTGTCACAGCATCTACTATATCTGTATCAGGAATAGCACAGTCAATAGGTAATCGATATGACCGAAGAGCCGCCACCAGATTACGGGGTACAATCGACCACGTTTCACACATTATGCCAGTGCAAAAGAAACTAAGTAGAATATAAACGAACCTTCAATTATATCTCAGAGTGTCATGTGATTACCGCCTCCCAAGCCCACCAGCTTGAGGTATATATTTTTTCTATCAACCACTGTACAAGAAGCTGTAACTTATGCTTATATCCGTCATTCGGTATATGTTATTCTATTACAACATTTATCAAATGTACTTTTACAGTTGTATACTAAAGAATACCAATCATCTTATTTCCTAATTTGCAATATGATGTATGAAACAATGTCACGACCCTCCACATGTATCAAAGCTTGCCCACGCTGTGCAGACAGCTAAGAGATGAATAAAGGAAATTAAACTAAAATAACAAACAGCAAATACACAAGAGAGTGACAATCAATTCATCGTCTCGGTCCTAAATTCAGCGACAAAATTATAGCCTCAGCTAAACATAAAACAAGTCCAGTCATGCAAGGGGAATCCATAACAATTGCAAAAGATGCCTGACATGAATATGCAATGCATGGACAATTCAAGAGAAGGGAGAGTGTTCTTGTAAGTGAGTTCTGACAATTCTTAGATTGATTGATAAGAATGTGATGAATTACATTTAGATAACATATTCATGTGAATGGACAAATTTGGTCTTCCGTGACGGGACATGCAATAGATATAACTTTCAAGTATTATTGCGATATTAGATTTGTTATTATTATTCATCCAAAATTAACATACTGTATGTCTGTATTACATATCAATATCCTTACAGATATTGCCGGTAGTGTATTGAAATAGGATTGTCCAAGCCCCTGCGCAGTTGTGCAACAAGTGGTAACTTCTATCACTGTTCTCCGAACATAAATAGTATATTTCAGTGATTTTTTTTTCTTTTTTTATACTGCTGCAAGATCTTTATTTCACAAGTATTTGCCATGAGGTTACTTTTAATTCAATGCATCCTTTAGCGATTTATTATATCTACAGTTCATTCAACGGGATAGGAACTTATTAGCTGATAGAGTCAGATTAGGAATACAATCAAGGGTTTTTGTCAAAACAACATGGTTTACCATCCCTTGTTCGACCCGCAACATACGCCTCCATCTCCCGCTCTCCGTGTAGCCTCCTCCTCCGCCCTCACACTGATCCAGCCTCCACCTGAACCACCGCCCCACTGTGAAGCCCTCCCTCTCACCTCGCGTCGTGAAGCCACTGCTACTGTGCTTGAAGCCTGATCTGCTTACCGAACGCCCGCTGGTTGCTGCCGCTGAAAGCCGAATCCACGCCGAGTCGCTTGCGCGCCGCAGCTCGCTTAAAACTGAGCGAAGCTACCTCCCACCTCCCGCTTCCTCCACCTCCACTTCCTCCAGCCTCCCCTTCCGCTTCCTCCGCCTCCAAGCGCTCCACTGCCTCCACCTCGAGAGCCTCGGCTTTCCTCCACTCCGAGATCCACTTCCTCCGCCTCAAAGCCTCCACTTCCTCCGCTTCTCCTCCACCTCCACTCTCCGCCGCCGAAATCCTCCACTTCCTCCTCCTCCGAATCCTCCCCCCCCCCCCCCCCCCCCCCCCCCCCCACTTCCGCCTCCAAAGCTCCGTTCCTCAC
Source organism: Penaeus japonicus (assembly GCF_977035675.1). Classification (NCBI taxonomy): domain Eukaryota; kingdom Metazoa; phylum Arthropoda; class Malacostraca; order Decapoda; family Penaeidae; genus Penaeus; species Penaeus japonicus. The sequence goes on along the minus strand of NW_028235279.1, from coordinate 7,555 downwards.
CCGCTCACTTCGCCCACCGAAACCCATCCACTTCCTAGCCACCATCACTAAAGCG
>NW_028235279.1:0-2500 GCF_977035675.1 Penaeus japonicus | reverse complement strand
TCTACTATCCGTTGTATTTGAAGTCTATAGCCGTATGTTCTTTACGCTCAGACTTATAGATATATTTACAGTTTTATGAGACAACAACAACAAAAAAAATCCATCGTAAACCCATGATGAAAGAAATAAACCATTACAGACGAAAAACAAAACAAACATGAAGAGATGGATAACAGGGAAGCGACCTGTCCTTGCGGTGCGAGTGCCACAGTACAAACCAATGGTTCATGAGGGAACATTGCCGTCGCTGCACTTCGTTATGTTCACGTTCCTCTTCTCATTCTGCCGCCATACCTGCACCGACGGCACTTTAGAGCCCAGAGGGTCGGCATCTCGCAAAGTGCTTAGAGGACCTTGGAATGGGTGCCATTCAGGCTTTCTTTCCTCTGGTGCAGGGGGAGTGATTCGGATTTTGCCCGAAACCTATCATACGATTGTACTAATTGTAATATATATTTACATCATCTGTTTTACAATAACCATTACATTTAAAGGGTTATTATGATAATGATAGCTGTACACCACTGATTTTACAATGATAGTAAGAGACAACGATAATAATAATAATAATAAGAACAGGAGAATGAGGAAAATGTTCCTGCTCGAATCAGACATTTTCAGGTGGACTGAGAGAAAGAGCCAGCCATAGAGAGAGGAAAGGACGGAACTGAGAGAAAGCAGACAGGACACATAGAGAGGAAGGACAGTAACTGACGAGACAGACACATTAGAGAGGGAAAGGACAGTAACTGAAAGAGACAGACACGAGAGAGGAAAGAAAAAAAAAAAAAAAAAAAAGACAGTAACTGAGAGAAAGAGACAGACATTAGCGAGAGGGAAAGGCCAGTAACTGAGAGAAAGAGACAGCACATAGAGAGATGGGAAAGGTCAGTAACTGAGAGAAAGAGACAGACATAGCAGAGAGGGAAAGGCCAGAAACTGAGAGAAGGACAAGACATAGAGAGGAGGAAAGGACAGTAACTGAGAGAAAGAGACACTGACACATAGGAGGTGAAGGACAGTAATGAGAGAAAGAGACAGACACATATGATGAGGGAAAGGCAGTATGATGAGATAAGAGACAGGACCTTACACAGAGAGGGAAAGGACAGTAATCTGAGAGTAAATGAGTACAGGGGGGGGGGGGGGGGGGGGTGAATCACACAAAGGGAAAGGTACAGTAAACTGAGAGGAAAGAAGTCGTACACATAGAGATGAGGAAAGGACAGTAACTGAGAGAAGAGACAGACACATAGAGACGGGATAAGGACAGGATACTGAGAGAAAGAGAGAGGACACATAAGAGGGGGACAGGACATTAATGATCGAGAAAGAGTCAGACACCCAGAGAGGGAAAGGTCAGTAATGAGAGAAAGAGCCGGACATAGAGAGAGGGAAATGACTCGTAATGAAGAGAAAAGAGACAGAATAGAGAGAGGGAAAGGAACAGTAACTGATAGAGAAAGGAGACAGACACATAGCGGGGGACAAGACAGTAAACTGAGAGAACGAGACTGGACACATAGCAGAGGGAAAGGACAGAAAACTGAGAGACAGAGACAGACACACCGAGAGGGAAGGACAGTAACTGAGAGAAAGAGAACAGACCACACAAGAGGGAAAGCGACAGTAACTGAGAGAAAGAGACAGACACATAGAGAGGGAAAGGACGTAAATGAGAGAAGAGACAGACAACATAGAGAGGAAAAGGACAGTAGAAACTGAGAGAAAGAGAGAGACACATAGAGAGGGAAAGTGACTGTAACTGAGAGATAGAGCCTGACACACCGCGAGGCAGGACGCCGACCCATAACTGAGAGAAAGAGTACAGAACAACCAAGAGGGTGTAAGGCCGTAACTGAGAGACAGGGACAGGACAATAGCGAGGGAAAGAGCAGTAATGAGAGACAGAGACAGACACATAGAGAGGCCAGGACTAGTGTAACTGAGATGATAAGAGATGATGTACACATAGAGAGGGACAAGGACAGTAACTGAGAGAAAAGACAGAGAGCAGACACATAGCGCAGGGAAAAGGATCAGTAACTGAGAGAAAGGAGACAGACATAGCAGAAAGGGGAAAGGACCGTAACTGAGAAGAAAGATGACGTGACATAGAGCAAAGCGGTGACAGCGACAGTAACTCGAGTGGAAAAGAGACAGACACATAGCGAGGGAAAGGACTAACTGAGAGAAAGAGGGGGGGGGGGGACAGACATAGAGAGAGGGAAAGGACCTTACACTGATGAGAAACGAGTCAGATCATAAGAAAAAGGAAGGGACGTAACTGCAGCGAAAGAGACAGACATAGCGAAAGGAAAGAGACAGTAACTGAGAGAAGAGACAGAATAGAAGAAAGGGAAAGTGACAGTAACTGCGAGCAAGAGACAGACACATGCGAGGGGCGGAAAGGACAGTAACTGAAGAGGAAGAGACAGACACATAGAGAGGAGAAACGGACAGTACCTGGAGAGAAGAGACAGACACATAGAGAGGCAAG
>NW_028235277.1:0-5000 GCF_977035675.1 Penaeus japonicus | reverse complement strand
ATATATAAGTACATATATTATATATATTTTATATATATATATATATATATATATATATATATATATATACTTATACATATATATAAGTAAATATATATATATAGATATATATATATATAATTCCTATAAATATATATATATATATATATAATCTATATATAGAATAAGAGTTTCGCCCCCCTGCGGCCAGGAAAGCACGGCCTCTTTAGTCTCCCAATTCCAGCAAGACAGGGTCCTCCAGTTTCCTAGCGCGACCTCCGGCTTCATCTTCGCAAATTTCAATTTGATCTTAAGTGTCCTTTTTCTCTCCCCATATACCCCAACTCTCTCATATATAAATTGTTTTTGGTGAGTTCTTCTGATAAGCAAAGATTACGTAAATAATACCTTGTCACATTATAATAATCGAGGGGGGCAAATCATTCCCTCAGTAACATCGATTCGTTATTTATAAAAAAGTTCCTGTTGTACATTAACACTTTCTGGTTCAAGATATTCACCAGGTTGACTTGACATTAGAAGTTCACACGAACCCGATAGATAATATTAATTCCTAACTTTTTATTTACATTTTTTTAAGGAATGAGGTGTTTCATATATATAAGTATGAAATGTTTACAAATTGACTGCGTAACCATCTTTAATTTTCCTTCCACTTCAAATCGATATTATATATCTTTGTTTTTTTATTTAAATTTATTTTTAAAAAAAACATTTGTACACGGACAAAAATTGAACTCTTGGCTTTTATTCAGTGATGAAATCATGTGTCACCAATCAAAAACTAAGACTACATGTAAAAAGATTATAAACCGTAAGCTGAAAACGAAATAATATATACGTATACATTTCATATACAAAGTGATATATATATATACGATATCATATATATATATATATATTATATATAAGTATATAAATATATATATTACATATATATACTATATAATATATAAATATATATAAAGTTATATATATATATATATATAAAACAAATATATAGATGTAATGTAAATATGAATATTATGTAATATATAAACATATATATATATGTAAACCTATATACATATATATAAAATATATATTATCATATAATTTACTAAATAATATATAAGTATATTTAATATTAGATATATATATACTATATGATCTAAAGAGAGAGAGAGAGAAGGGAGAGACTATTATCTTAGAGATTATCTATCTGAGAGAAGAGAGAGAGAGAGAGCGAGAGAGAGAGAGAGAGGAAACTACAAACATTAACTAATCATAGATGATTGTTATCATTATCATTATAGTACTGTTATCTCTGAGTCATTAACATTATCATTACATCTTATCATCATTACTAATGTCCCTTTTTGTTTACTTTAACGAATTTAAACAGCATTTCGCCTTACGCCTTTGTCTTTTCTCTCTCTCTCTCTCTACTAATTCTGTGTGTGTGTGTTGTTACGATTTAATCTATGCACTTAGAACATCGTGTTAAACCTTCAGTTACTTAATCATCATAACTAACATTTATAATATTCAAACAGCCCTGATACCCACTTAAGGGGAAACTTTTAATCCCACCATATACTTGTCGGTTGATTTAGCATTAACCTACTTTATAACCTTGTCCGCGCAACCCTAATTTAAATGAGGGGAGGTGAATTGAGGTTATATTTATTTTTGATGTGTAGGTAAGTTGGAACATGGTGTGAGCAAAAACAAAAAAAAATATTATATATTTTTATACATATATAAATGTGATGATAGTAATATATATAATATACAATATATATATATGAATATATATATCATATATATAGTTTATTTGTATAGTTATTAATATATAATATATATAATAATATATATCATATAATATGATTATATATGTTAATATACATATATATAAATCAATTACTACCCATCTGTTAAGTGAGATCAAACTAGATAACTATAAATAATAGGCCAGATATAATATAAAAATTAAATAAATAAATAAGATAATAATGAAAATTATAATAACTAAAAATTACTAACTAGTCTAATAGTACAATTTTGTTCCATCAAGAGACCTAGGATAATGATTAGCTACTTATCAATGAAAGATTAAATGTAACTGTTTTGCCAAACTCGTGTATATATATGTAATATATTATGATTATTATATCAAATCGTGATATCTGATATAATATATATTTAAGATATCAAAATTATTTAATATATAAATATTATATAATCACAAAAAACATATATATATTAAATAAATATATATATATCTAAATATTACTATATATATGAATATATCATTAAGAGATATATCTAATATCAATTCTTGGTGTGTTTGTGTGATAGTTGATTGTGTAGTTGTGTGTGTGTGTGCTATGTGTGCTGATTGCGTGTTTGTAAATGTATGATTTTGTGATACATCACCCATTATTTAATCACACACCCCCCAACACCATCAAATTAAAACACACATACATATTTATGTGAGTATAATGTATATATATCTATATATATATATATATATATTATATATCACTATATATTATAATACTAAGAATATATATAGTATGTATGTCATGGTATACTACACAATACGTTATAAGAATATGATAAGTTTACATATAATCTATGTATCTACGATCTACATCTTCAATCTCATCTCTCTCTCTACTCATCATCGACTCTCCTTCTTCTCTTGCCTGACTACTCTGCTCATCTAATATATAGATATATAATAATATATATACATAATATATATATATATTAATTATATATAATATACACATATGATAAAATATAAATATTTATATGCTATAAGTATACATAGTATTAATATATATCATATATGATGATATATATACTAGTCAACTTAATATATATAATATATATATAATGATATGTATTATAATACATCATAGATATTTATATTTACGTATATGTATATATATAGATTAATATAAGAACTTATAGATAAGATAGATAATAATAGCAATTACATATATCATAGTATGTAAAACATATATGATATGTATATATACATTACATATATATATATATATATATATATATATATATAGTATATATATAATATATAATAGGATTTTATACATTTACTACATATATATGTGTGTGTGGTATTTGTGTGTGTGGTGTGCTTTACACATTTGTACACAGACCACACATTTAATGCAACACGCACAACACATAGAGCAACACACACACACACACACATACACACAACACACAGCACACACACCCAACACACACACACACAACAAGCACCTCACACACACACACAACTCACACAAACCAAACACATATAAATATTTATATAAGAATATAGTAAGATAATATATATATAGTATATATATATATAACAGAATTATATGATCAATGAATCGTACGGAGTTGGCAAACTTACCTATAATTTTCATTTCGATTAAGTGCTCGCCTCAATATAGATATATATGATATCATGATTATTTCTAAATCAATGATATAACACACATATATAGATGTATATATATTATATATATATATATATATATATATATATAGTTGATTAATTATGTGTGGACTTGTGGTGTGTTGGTGTGTGATTGATGGTGGTAGGATGTGTGTGTGTGAAATGTGTACTGATATACACACATTCAGAACTGGAGATATGTATATATGTAAAACATATAGTATATATTATGAATATAAATAGTATTATATACATATATATACAGATAATTTAATATTTATAGTATATATATATATATATATATATATATATATATTATATATATTTATATAGATATATATATATATGTATATATTGTGATATAGTAGTTATTTAGCATATATTTATGTATGTAAATATATATATACTATATATAAATATATATATATATTATATTACATTATGGTATAGTATGTATTTATGTATTATATTTACATTAATGTAGTAATATATACATATATATCATATACATATATACATATATATATACTGATATATTATTATGAGATTAAGTATGATAATAATAGATATATGTATATTATAGCATATATATATATAAAATATATTATAATATTGTATAAATATACTAGTATATATAATGTATTTAACATATATATTGTAAATATATATGTTATATTTATATATAGTATATATATATATATATATAGATATATATACATACTATATATATATGAAGTACGCCCTGCGTCCAGGAACACGCCCATTTTAGTCCTTTATGCAAAGCATTAACAGGTCCATCAGCACCAAATTCTAATCTATAATAACTAAACAGAATCCCTCGTAAATTTTTCTCCCATAATACCAACTAACTAATAATAAATACAATATAAGCAATGGTAAGCAATATATCTGATTAAAGTGTCATACGATGTCACAAATAATAATACAGTTTCATTATTAAATATGTTGAACAAAAATTGCAGTTTAGTGATGAAACTTTTTTCATATATTCCCCCAGTTTGATCTTGATGATTATGTAATTCACCTAAATGATCTATTAATTTGCTAAAAATTCTGTTATAGAAAAAAATTTTCCTCAATATATACACTTCATTAATATATGTATATAAACAAAAATAGACTGCGTACCCCAACTATTTTTATACTTACAGTTCGTAGATTACAGTCTAGTGTTTTAAAGAACTACAAAAAACCATTTCACGGACATTCAATAGTATTATTCCAGTGATGAAAGTCTGTATGTCACCATCGAAGATAGTAAGATGACATTAAGAAGTTTAAAAACAAAACTGAAAAAGAAATATATAATACAAACTATGCACATGTATATAAATATTATATATATTTTTATATATATATATTATTATATATAAAGTATATAAATATGATGTAAGAAATATTATTATATATAATAGTATAGACATAGTATATATACAGTAGTGAATATACATAAGTGTATATATATTATAAGATTATATATTCTAATAAAGTGTATATATAGTTGTAGTATATATACTAT
>NW_028235276.1:2500-5824 GCF_977035675.1 Penaeus japonicus | reverse complement strand
ATTTTATTTAAACATTACAAATACTGAAGTAATCGGATTATCGGATTTTTTCAAGAAGTTACGAGATTTTTTTTTTTATTGCAAATAGTAGTATCTATGCACTCGTCGCCTCCCCATGCATGAGATACCGTCAAGAACATGAAATAGATAATAATGTAATGGAAATAGATGAATTAATAGATAAAAACAAAATAAATAGAAGGTTCGTTAATGAGGCAGATAAACAGCGAGAATATTTTTGAATCTATAGAATAAAATAAGTGAATAGGATCAAGTTGTAATAAAATTGGGAATGGAAAGATCAAAAAGTTAATCACTATTCAAATGCTTCACGAATAAAATAGGATGGATCCTTTTGGTATACTGATTTTAAACAAATACAACCACTCTTACCTAACGATTAACAGTACACCAGAATATGATATCATTCCTTTAAATGTCATACTATCTTTTTCCTTTTCGTTAGAGCTTTTATCTATTAACAGCTTTTTTTTTTTTTCGTTTTTTTTTTTTAACTACGCTTCTAATCGAGTGTAGTTTTTGTTCCCATTCTTCGTACACCCACGGTCAAAAGGTCTTTGTGAGTCCTTGTCAAGCTTGTGTTCCTCCTACGGCCTAGCGGAGAACTGCCACACCTGGGTAGGATGTTATTCAGTCTCCTTTAACGAGACGTGTTCTTGAATACCTTGTTGTTGGATAGATAAGTCATTACGCCATCTCGGGGAAATATTTATAAAGTCGTTATATCTAGATTCATTAATTCCTTTCATTCCACATTGATAGATTGTCGATTTGACCTCACTTTGTCTTTAGTGTATGAAATCATATATATATATATATATAAATATATAGATATATATATATATAAATATTTATATATATATAAATATATTATAGTAACATTCACACAGCCATATTCCAGTGTATTATGTAAATTATGTCCTTCTCCCACATACTGTAACTTACACCCTGTGTATTACAATAGGTATTCACATTTTTCTTATTTTAAACAAGGGTTGAATTACCATGCACTATAAATGATTGAACAAACACACATTACAATAAAGAAAATAGACACCTAAAGCTTGATTGAAATTACAGAAATTTACGAATCAACTTATCATATACTTTTCCATGCATTTTACACGCATGATTACACTGTACTTTCGTAATGCTTCCTCCTAGTAAATTCTGCATATTTACCACCCTACGTATTAATCGACATATTGTCTTCCTTTTTTTCAGTAACGATTTGAAATCTTAAATACAATAAAAAGATTTGAGCAATAACATAAAATTTCAGGAAATAGAAATCAACCGACTAAGGCTGGGGCGCGAAATACACGAAGTTAACGAGTGCCTAACATAAATTGAGTGATATTGCCGTTTAAGTGACCTCGTTAACTTTGAGCATGAGAAGGATAATATCTAAGTTTTAATGCAATCCGATTCGTGCATTGCTGTTTGGAGCGAGTTGTTTGTTATGGTGTGTGAGACGAAACAGTATGTTGTTAATTGGCATGACATTTTTTTTTTCACAATACTCATATATCAAAAATATTGGATGATAAAATCGATGAAAAAATAAAAGCAGAAAATTAACAGCTACGATGAATAGGAAGCGGGTTCACAAAATCTTCATCTCGATATGCTGTGTTTCGGAAGGAAAGATGGTAGAAACAAGACAGAGAGCGGTAGAGATTAAAGGAAAATTCTGACTCAGATATTACAATTATATGTGTATATTGTAGTGTATATATATATATAATAAATATATATATATATAATATATATATATATATATATAAATATATACATACAGATATACAAATGTACATAATGTATATATATACATATATATATATTATACATTATATATATATATATATATATATATATATATTATATATATATAATATATATATATATATATATATATATTCACACATATATACTTACATACACCACACACACACACCTATTTGTTTATATAATATATATATATATATATATATAATATATATATAACTATATATATATACTTATATCACATATATGTGTATTTGTGAAGATATTTTTTTTTTCCATCTTCTTTGTCCTTCTCAGTTTCTCTTTTCCTCTCTTCCCAAAGAAAATTACCCTCGGGCCACGGAATCCAAAACGCAATCATCCATGTCAAAAGCTTAGTTTTACGTGAAAAAATATCCAGTCAAACGAAATCTGAGTCCGATTTTTTGCAAGAGCAAGCGTCATGACCGCACAGTCAATGCAGGTGAGCCGCTGCATGCACCTCGGAGGGTTACGACCCTAATAAAAGTTTATATCAAGATGGTTATTGCCGTGATTTTGTCATGCAGATGTAATTGGCGTCCAATCTAAACCGTTTTTGTATCTAAATGACTAGGTTCTTTATGCTAGATATTTCTATTTATTTAGATATTCAGATTATGTATACGTAAGGTGATTTTTCTATCCGTTTTCATTTGTAGGCCGCTATTTTGTATGATATACAACAAATTAGCGACCTAATTTTCCTTTCCTACATATAAAGCATGATTTTCCAAGATGGTTATTACCATTATTGTTATTACTATCATCGTATTTATCATAATCCTAATAACATTGCATGTTAACATCATTATAATTATATGATACCGTTATCAATTTGGAATTAATTATTTTTCCATTATCATCCTTATAATTACTGATATCATTATCATCAATAACCCCAATTATGTTTGTTATTATAATCAATATCATTATCATAATTAATCGTTATCATTATCATCATCAGCACTATCTACTTGCTATCTATGGTTTGGTATCCATTATTAACTATCATCAAAATATTACACACTTACATAATTGTTATCATCATAACACGTAATAAACTTTTGCATCTCCGTTTGTGTGCAATGTGTGTTTTTGAAAATATCGGGATTATCAGGAATGTGAACACGAACAAATCCTACTCAAAAGTAAGCCACAGACGCCAGCCTAGCACTCAAACGGAACGCTCAAACAGAAGCAGAACGGCGGCCGGAAAGCCTCTGATGTTCAGTAGTACAGGTAAAAACACATCACAGGTTGGAAAGATTACTGATGGAAGTATTAGGGGCAATGATTCCCCATTTGAGGAAATACTAATGTCTATATATTTGTAACTCTGGTACATGTGGGAAGGTAAGATGGGTGGTTTGGTAGACGTTAATAATGAAGAACACCAAATACATTGTGACCACATAATTGTACGTGTTGTGTGTGTTTGGGTGTGTGTGTGCTATGTGGTGTGTGCTTATGTGGTGTTATAGATGTTGTTTTGAG
>NW_028235275.1:0-8549 GCF_977035675.1 Penaeus japonicus | reverse complement strand
CCTACACCCTTTGCCAAATACACAAGGAAATAAAGTGTATTTACCGAAGAGGGAAAAAAATAGTGACCACAAACTCTTACCGTGACCTTACGAACAGAGATAAAGGGCCAATCAGCGGCCTTCAATAGGCTCGTAAGGTCTTTTATGAGTTAATCCTTTATTCGTTAGAAAAGAAATCTACTATCCGTAACCTGGAAACAAAGTTTGGGGGGGCGCCGGACTTGGCTGTGTGGACGTCATTGTCATTCCACTCTTATATGTGTCAAGTTACGAGGTCCATTATATAAGTCGTGCTTTGGAAAGGTTGTGTTAATTCTGTGTTATCTTGTTAGTCTCTCTGTCTCTTTTCTTTCTAAGTCTCTTCTCTCCCCTCTTCTTTATTCTCTCACAGCGCGATCTCGCTCTCTCTCTAATATCTCCCACTATTATCTCACACAAGTACACTTAAAACACGAACACACACACACACACACACACACACACACACACACACACACACACACACACACACACCACACCCCCACACCAAACACACAAGCCACACACACACTTACACATGCACACGCACACATTTACACATACACACCCACACACACAACACATGCACACACATAATCACACTGATGCACTTCGGAGAACTAACAAGATAACACAGAATTACGCGACCATTCCAAAGCACGACTTAGATAATGGATCCTCTTAACATGACAAATAAGAGGAATGACAATGACGACACCAGCTTGTTATTGGGTGTGTGTTCTCTCTCTGTCTGTTCACACAGACATACAGTTGTTTTTTACTTGTATATTTCTGTGTATAACATAAATACGGTGTATGTGTGTCGTGTATGTGTGTGTGTGCGTGTATATATAAAATATATATGTATTTATTATATATATATATATATATATATTATATATATTATATATATGTATGTATATAAATATATGTATATATATATATATATATTATACATATATAATTATTACTACATACACATAATATATATATATTTATATATATATATATATATATATATTATTATAGCTATACCAAATATATATGTATTATAAAACCTATACATATGTAGATATATACATATAGAGCATGCATATATATATATGTATATATATATAGATTTCTATATATAAATCTATATATAATATATATATATAATTATATATATATATATATATAATGTATACGTATATGTATATGTACATATATATTATTATATATATATTTATATAGCTATATCTTATATATATAAATATATATATATTATAAATTCTATATATATATGTATCGCTATATCTATAGATATAAATATATATATATATATATATATATATATGTATTATATATATATATAACATATACATATGTATTATTATATATATAAATCTATATTATAATATATATATATATATATATATAGATATAATACTATATATATATATATGTATATAGTGTATACGTATATGTTATTTATATATGCATATACATATATACATACAAAAAAAAAAAAAAAAAAAAAAAAAAAAAAAATTATATATGTATATATATTATATATATAATATATATATATATATATCTATACTATACACACATACACACACAACAAACAAAACATACAAACACACACACACACACACACCACACAAGACACACAAACAACACACATATATATATATATATATATTTATATTATGTATATATATAATTATTTTATATATTATATTATAGTTATATATATATATATATACTATATATTATATATATACATACATATGTCTCTATATATGTATTATAAACATATTATATATATTATATATAGAATATATATATATATATATATATATTTATATATATATATATATAGATGTACATAGATACACCCACACAGACACAAACACACACTCACACCACACCACACGTATATTAGATTCTGAAAATATATATATATATACTTATATATATATATATAAATATATTTAGATATATATACATATTTATTATTATATATTATTTATATATATATATTATATATATGTATATATATATATTTATATATATATACATATTTATATATATATATATATATAATATATATTATATATATATTATTATATGTTATATACACCAGATATAGGGTTTTTTTCTATGCATTTATATATATTGTATCTATATATATATAATATATATATATATATATATATATATATATATATATATATAGTATTATATATGTATACAACACACTATACATATACATATATACAGACACAAACACCCACACACACACACACACACACTCACACACACACCACACACACACACACATATATAAATAAATAAATATATTATATATATATTAGATATAGTATATATATATATATAATGCATACCACACACATATTATACATATACATATTTTACATACACAAAACACACACACACCACACACACACACAACACTATATATATATATATATATATACATATATTATATATATATATATTAAATATATATATATTATATATATATATCTATATATATGATATATATATTTATATATATCTATATATATATATCTATATATATCTATATATATCCCTCTCTCTCTCTCTTTCTCTCTCTTCTTCTCTCCCTCACTCTCTCTCTCTTCTTTCTCTCTCTCTCTCTCTCTCTCTCTCTCTCTCTCTCTCTCTAAATATATAATATAATATATATAATAATATATATAATATTATAATATATTATGTGAGATATTATCTATATATATTTATATATTATATGTATATATATATTATTACATATATTATATATATATACATATATATATATACATATCTTATACACACATAACCATGTGTCTATATATATATAAGTATCATTATCTATGTATACATATGTATACACAAACACAAACACACACACACACACACACACCACACACACACCACACACACACAACACACACATATATATCATATATCTATATATTATTCTTATATATCTATTATATATATATATATCTACATATATACATGTCGATATATATATACTATTATATATATATATATATATCTTTATATTATATGTATATAATTTATTATAAATATATATTATATGTATGTATCTATCTATATAAAATATATATATATATATATATATATATATATATATGTAATATATATAAATTACATATATATAATATATTATGATATTATATTGTTATATATGTCATATATATAAATATATATATATCTATATATATATTATATATATAGTATATATATATGTAAATGAGTACACACACTCACACCACGCACACACTCATATCTATATATATTATATATATATATATATATATTTATATATGAATATATTATATTATATATATATATATATATATATATATATATAGAGATACTATATAATATATATATATATTGAAGGTTGGATCCAGATGGATCTTGAAACTGTTGTTTCATTTTCAATAAATCTGTTTTGTTGTATATAGTGGGTTTATCTGCCATTTAGCAGCACGGGAGAGTGTTTTGCAATTCATATATATAATATTATTATATATATATCTTATTATATCTATATATATATAATATCTATATATTATATTATACATATATTATATATATATCTATATTATATATAATAATATCTATATTATATACATTTATATATATATATATATATGTATATACATATATAATATATATAAATATATATATATCTATATCTTATATGCGTGTGCGTGTGGGTGTGGTGTCTGTGTGTGCACTTTACACACTCACACACAAACACACACATCACCACCACACCACACTCACCACACAACAACATTATATATATTATATATATATATATATAGTGTGTGATGTGTGCTGTGTGTGAGTGTGTGTGTGTGTGCGTTGTGTGTGTGTGATCTGTATGTATGTATTATATATAAATAGATAAACTAATAAATAAATATGTATGTATATATATTATATATATAAATAAATAAATAAATATATATATAATTATATAATATAATATATATAATATATATATATATATATATGTATGTATGTATGTATCTATGTGTGTATTTATATCTTATCTATAGCTATTTATCTATTACCATTCTCTCTCTATATATAATATGATCTATATATTAGTATTTATAACATATTATTTATTATTTATTTATATATATTCAAATTAACACACACACACACACACATACACCCACACACACACACACACACACACCACACACACACACACACACACCACACACATTACAAACTTACACAAACACAAACAAAACAAACATCTACATACATACGTATCTGTGTATGCATGTATTGAAGACATAAAACCAAGGACTCCAAGAGCGGGCATGGCGGTCCTGCGCGCCAGTCCCTCCCGAGCGAGAAGCCAGACAAGGAAGGGCAGGAGCGGAAACGACGTTGTTTGTCTATTTTTAGAGACACAAAATCCATGGAAACCAGCGAGCGCCGCAGGCGTTAAAACCGATCCCCGCAGGAGTTGGGAAATGTCTCCAACTTTTCTTCTTAATGCTCCCGAATATTTGAAGGGGAATTCTGTGTCGTTATTGATTGCATTTCGAGATTACAACTGTCGGAATCATGATACGGATTCTGCTCAACACGCACACTGACTTCGTTTTTCTCCCCGCTTATGACGACAATGTGGGCTTTTGCTACGAACTTTGTTCTGGGAGTTTTTTACAATGTATCATGTGCCATGTATCGTCAAAAATGTTTACGGGAAAGTGTGATGGTATTGATATTAAATTAATATAAACATGCATGATCATGATGATAATAAAAAAAGAGAAAGAAACAATATATATATTATAGTATATATATATTATTATTTATACACACACACACACACACACAACACACACACACAAACACACACACACCCATATATATATATATATATATATATATTATCTATATATATATTATATATGACCTGATTGATAATAATAATAGATAACAGAAATACTAATGGCAATGATAATGATAATGTGAAAGTAATAATAAGGACAGTCATATTATTAATGATTAGAGACAGAAAGAAAACAACTTAATAAATAAAAAACTAATGATAATAATATTCATATATGATGTAAACACAAACGATATGTACAGATTTCCAAGTATGCATGCATTACGTATTTGCGTGTATTCATGTCGCTTTGTCACTTAGGGACAGATTTAGCCACACTGCTATCTCGTCAATAGTGCAATTGAGATCGGTAGACCACAGCCAATTATCTCCAAATGTTTGTAAGTACTTTCCCGAGTTGTCAGAGCCTGTTAACTCTTGGGAGTCAGCGCTTGAAGGTTGCGCCTTTACCGGAATAATTGCGTGTGTATGTGTGTCGTGTGTGTGTGTGTGTGTGTTTGTGTGTGTGTGTGTGTGTGTGTGTTGTTTTATTTTATCACATTCTAATTGAATGTATACACAAGCACAAAACACAACACACAACAACAACGACACACACACCAAACACACAATAAGCAAGAAAGTAGAGAAGCAAATAAACAAAACGCAATTGTTCGCCCTTCTTTCCATAACTTACAGTGTGTTAATAAAAGTTGTGTAGAGCCCAGCTTAGATGAGAAGTATCTAGGAGGGACGAAACGTCTTTTGTCAGAAACGAGAATATTCATTAAGGTCATATGAATATAGAAGCTAAGTAACTTAGGCGTTTAATTTCAGATTTTTCCCTTTATTTTCTTGTTAAGGAGAATGTTAATCCAGCATGCGTCTTAAGACGTTTCGAAACTTCTATTCATAAAAGTATCATTATAGCGAGGCAAGGATTTCAGTTCCTTTCATCCGCCCAAAGGAGCTTATGGTTCTTAAATTCAAAACTTCTCGAAGGATATTACGAACATTTAACCTTTTCTTGAAGTGACCTCTTAAGCAAGATGGCTGTGTTCCATAAGGCGTGCGCCGCAGGTTATATGGTGGCCATTGCTATAATGACAGGTACTTTTGCTAATGCTGATTTCAACTCAGTACATTTCCGTCTCGTCAGGCGTAAGATGCTGGCCGGTCTTAAGTGGGATTACTTTAGAGGTTATGACTCTACTATTACTATTACTACTACTAACACACAACACACCCCCACACACACACGCACGCAAGCACGCACGCAAGCCCCCCCCCCCCCCCACCCAGCACAACACCACACACCACACCACAAGGCACGCACACACGCACACGCACACACACACGCACAGCGCACGCACACGCACGCACACACACACACACCATACACACCAAGAGCAGCACATCTTATATCCAAACAACACCTTACATTCCCATCCGTAGGGTACATACACACTACATCAAGCAGCATGCTGCTTGACGAGTGTAGAATGGCCTACTCATCTTTCAATCATAATTTTCAAACTTGCATCAAGATAGAATCGGACGATTTTTATTCATAGTGTGTGAGTTTGTGCGCGCGATTCTCTCGAGTTTTTCCTAAGCGACTCGTGCCGCCTTTAGGCATGGACACGAGCGGCGCATGTATGACCGAGAGGTGGACACTGTGCCGAGGGTCTGAGTCACTTGTAGTCTGTCGTAACGAATTTCCAGTGATGATTGCCGGCTGCGGAACTCGCGATATCTTTTCGAAGAGCTGAGAGGAAACAATAATTTTTTCGTGTGTCCACCACCAGCACGCAAATGGCAAACACACACCACACACACACACACCACACAGACACCCCCACCACACACACACACAGACCCCCCACACACACACACACACAACATATGAGCTCGATAGATATAATATATTAAATAGATTGAAATTAATAACAAACATTTATCCTTACATTGTGTAACAGATTAAAACCTTTATTCACATTAGTCTGGTACCCAACAGTACATTTTGAAAACACTGAATATCCTCCATGTGAATCTGAAGACGTCGTTTTACTTGACACCATTTTTCGACTATAAATATATCTATATGATATATATATATATATATATATATATATATATATATATATATATATATATACATATATATATCTATTGTATCAGGCAGTTTTGTTACATAAAGAGCCTTAAATATTTTCGTGAGCATTAATTTGTTAGTGGTTTTCCCTGTAAATGTTTTTGTTTTTTTTATGGTTGGGGCAATTCCTTGATGTATTCAGAGATTCGTTGTAAAATGTTCTTATGAATGCTTCTTGATTTCTTATGATTTGGGCTTGCTGGGTTTGTGTATTTATCATAAAATTGAAATCAAACAGTATTTAAAACTCTTATTATTTTAAAAGATTTTTGGTCTACATATCAATGTTTAACATCAAAGCAGTTCCACAAAATTCATTCAATAGCCACTAATTAAATCATTCAACGGATTAAGACATCAAACCTTTTCTCACTGATATAAACATAGTAGGTTCTCTTGCTTCAAGGACATTTCCACGGAAATCAGATTTGGCAAGCGTTAGAAGTATCTCCCTATCGGCCGTCTCCATCGACGGAAACTTTTTAACGCCATTAGTTCTGCTGTTATAACGTTCTGTTACTCCGCTTGTCTAACGCAAGTTCGCCTTCATTCTGTCAAGACATGTCGTTGGCAGAGGATTCCTGACTCGCACTGCCGGGGAAAGATATCCACTTGAAGAACAGAGCTAATCGGATCTTGTGAACACTTCCGAAGGACGGACAGCGCACGAGATTCAGCTGGAGGAACACCAGACGAACCAATATCTACAAAACAAAGTCTTAGAGGAGCAGGACGAACGATAACACAATCAAATAATGTATTGTAGTTAATGCTTAATTAAAAAAAAAAAAAAAAAAAAGAGAGGAAGAAGGAAAGAAAGAAAAAAATGATAAATATTGGACATGCTTGATTTTGATAGATATTTCAAAAACTAATGAGGTGGCTCAACAGATGAAAGGTTGCATTTCGGTCTTAGATATGTCTGGACGACCCATTCCCCTAGATTATGTAGTGCCATGGCGCAGGCGGAGATTGAAAGTAATAGCATGGAATAATTATGACTCTGCCAAGCAAGCCAAAGTGTTCTGTGTCAGATATAAACATTATATAAGTTCATTTATTATTTGTTAACTTTGTTGTTAGATTTATTGAATAGTATTTGCATCTGTAAGTTTTTGCTTATGTACTCATCAATATAATTTGTATCTTTCATGCCTTCTATTTGGTTTACATATGTTATCTTACCACATACACATATATACTACATTACTACGAACGCTCATTGCTTCACCTATGTTAGCCTTTCTCACAGTCACGCCATTACAATGCCACATGCACACACGTGACTATACATCCTCAGACAACACATACTAATGGTTAGAGTCTCCTCTTGGGGCCAGGAGGAGCAGCACCTCGCTGCTTCCTCCTCAGAACAGCCCTCATTCCAAGATACTACTGCTCAAGCTTAATTAAATAAAGTAAACGCTGTTTCAGCCATGCTCTTCACACCTCTAAGCCATGCTACCA
>NW_028235274.1:0-7592 GCF_977035675.1 Penaeus japonicus | reverse complement strand
ACCAGGTGTGGGTCACTCACATCCTTTTCACTTTTAAACCCTTGGAAAAGGGGAGGCTTTCTTTGGGTTGGATGGGGCGGGGACTGAAAATGAAATATTGATGGTATTGGGGTTTATGGTACACTTTTGTTGTGGGAACCTTTCTTTATCTATATATACTAGGTATCTAGGAAGGGTAATCTTTTTTTGTAAACTCTAAAGTAATTTAGGTCTGGTGAAAGCTATTTAGACCCTGTAGTCTCTTAAAGGGCCCCTCCTCGTGCCCTGAAAAACTCCAAAAAATTCGTCAAATACTTAAAAAAAATGGCTGGTTTTTTTTTAAAAAAAGTCTTTTCCTTTGTTTCTCTATACTCAAAAGGGACGAAAATTCTGCTACTGCTACAATATGAGGCTCCTAGGGGGCTGTGCCCTTCATCGTTTTAGATTTTCCGTCGAATTTTAAAAAAGGGGTCCCGTGGTATAGGGTCGATCCTTTTTTTATTAGGTAGGGGGGAGGGGCATTAATATTGTATAACCCTTTTAGCCTACCTTTGTACATCCCATGTTTCTCGAGAAATTGCAACTACCAACTGCTTTTCTGGGGGATAGAGGGAAAAAAGACACTATGTCAAGGAAAATAGAAGTTTCTCCTGTAAATTTTGGGGGTTTCCTTTAACTCCTTAGAAGGCTTTTGTATCTTGCAGTTTTTCGGGGGGTTATTTCAGAAGGGGGGAAAAAAAGGTGTTAAAGTTTATCAAAGGGCCCTTGGGGTGCACTACAGCATGAGTATCCCCCCCCAGGCCATGTCCCTAGCTCCTCATCTATTTTTTTATGTTTTTTGGGGAGTATGTACAATGGGAATGCTGGTTTCCGGGGAGAGGAGGGCATCTCTCGGGGCTGCTGGAAGCTTGACTTTTTTTCCTGCGGGGGAATCAAGAAATACATTCTACTTTTTAGTTTTTTTATTTTCTGCTGCCCCTTCTCCAGCCCCATCTTTTTAAAACGTGGTTGATAAGTTTTTTCGCTCTTAATGTGCTAAGCCCATAGTTTTAATTTTCTTTTTTTAGGACATAGAGCTCCATTTTATCTGCCTTTTTAATATAATGTTTGGGATTTCTTTCAAATCTTCAAGAGCTCCTATTTCCCTCTCGTTAGGTTTGGTCTTCCCTTTTTTTTTTACTATTTTTCTTTTTTAAACAAGGGTTTCTTTTTTCTTCAATCTTTTCCTTTATCCAGGCTTTTTTTTTCCCCAGGGGGATCTTTACTGCGTTTTATCTTTTGGAAACTGGGAATTTTTTATATTTACATTTTTTTTACTAAGGGGCCTGGGGAAGGGTGAGGGAGCCGTGAATCTTTGAAATTTTTTAACTTTTTAAAATCTCCAGGGAAAGGCTAACTCCCCCGAGAGGGGCAGGGGGGCTGGGGGGGGCCCGGGGCAAAAGACCGGCCTTGCTGAGGGCTGTTTTTTGTGCCTGGGGGAGGGGTACCTCTGAAACTACCATGCAAGCCTGTGACCATTCCCCCTCTTTTTTTTTTTTCCCTCCTTCTCCTCTTCTCCTTGGGGCCATTGGGTGCTTCCTTTCCTCTATCCTGTTTGATTCTCTGTACCTCTCCAATTTTGTGAATGTGGTTTTTATTTTTTTCAAAATTTTTTTTCCACTTTCTTTTTTTTTTTTATTTTATTTTTTTTTTTTTCATTTAATTTCTTTTTTATTTTATTTTTTGAATAATTTTTATTTATCATTCCTGCGGTTACCTGAGTCCACATTCCTCCGGGAATTTATCCCATTCTTGTGATACCCTTGGGGGGGCCCTAATCCTCTCTGTTGATCCTTTTGTTACATACCTTCTCTGTTACTCCCTCTGTTCCCATTCCCTTCGGGTTTTGGGCCTTCCTATTCCTCTGTCCCCAAAGGGTGTTTCCCTTTTCCCTTGGGGGGGAGGGGGTTTGGGGGTTTTGGGGGATGGGGACTTGAGGGGGGATGAGGGGAGGAGGAGGTAGGGGGGGTGGAGGGGGAGGGGGGTGGGGGGGATGCTGGGGGGGTTTCCGTTGCCGTTTTTTGGGACGTTCTTTCCTCTTTATTTTTTTGTCCTTTATTTTCTTCTTTCCTTTGTCTCCTTTCCTTTTTCTTACCCTTTCTCTCTTTGAATGCTCTCTAAGAGCCTTCCAAAATGTACGAGTTCTCTATAGGGGGGGCTTGCTCTGTCTCTTTTTTACGGGGGTGGGGGGGGGCAGGGCCCGAGGTGGGAGGAGGGGGGGGAATGGGGGTATTTACTTTTTCTAAAAAATAGAGTCCCATCCTGTGACCACTTCGACTACCTATCAATTAGAGCATGACAACATGACCTATCTGCTTGTGCAGGGGTTGGGGGGGGTTGTGTTAGGGTGTGTTTTGGGGGGAGGGGGGTCTCCTACCGGGTATTCTTTCCTGGGGGTGGTTCATGGGGGAATAGGGCTCTTTGCAATGTATCTAAGGAGGGGGGGGGGGGGGGATAATGGGGTAGGATCTTTCCAAAGTAGTTTTCCAGGGGGTCTCCTTCTATATTCTCCCTTTCCCCCGATTGGCCTATTCTCTAGGGGGGGGACATTTTTCTGGGGGGGGGGGAGGGTGAACCTTACCTGGGGGTTCCTTATCCCAATCTCGGTTCTAACATTTGTTGATAATTCTTCTCTTCCTCATAACCTAGATTCTTTTCTTATATATTGCAATAGGGGTTTTCCGCCCTTATGTAAAATAAATTTTCTTCTGGGGGGCCTAGTTTTGTTTCCTAGACCTTTTTGAGGCCTATAACATATTTCCCTAAACGTCTGGGGGTTTATCTACTCTTTTTTTCCCCATTTTCACCTCGACATCTGGGTCCGCAATCATTGTTCGCCCTTAGGTTGGCACCACTAGGCCTTGCCTTTTCCTTGTTTTTTTTTTTTTTTCGCCAAAATTTTTTATTTTCCTACCACGGGGGGGGAAGGGCATTGTGGGGACGGGGGATCCTTGACTGCTATCTATCAATCCCTGAGGTTCCCTTTTCTCACATGATCACACAAGCTATATACCCACACTTGTGCTTCCTTCTGAATAGATTACTAGAACTTGGCATCTGTGAACCTGTTTGTTTGTCTAGAGGGCCCTGGTTCAAACTATCATTAACAATCTTCAAAAGGGGTCTCTGGGTGCCCCTACTTTTTCATGCTCCCCACAGGACTTCCTTGGGGTAGAATTCTATTAATTCCCTTAGTCCAGGCATCTGGGTGGTTCCACCCCTGGAGCACTGTGCTAATTCCCTTCTCTACCCTTTTGCCCTCTCGCTTTGGGGGACTTTTCTCCTTCTCCCATTTCCTAATGGTTCATTTTATCCCTGGGAGTGCATTTCTCCCTTCCCTACTCTCATCGTTTTGGGGGGTTCCCTCTGAAGTTCCCTTATTTGTTTTATTTGCCCATATTAGGTGTCTTATACTTTTATATTTTTAAAACTTAACGACTCCACCACTTGAGCTTTTTTTTCACTGGACCCCTTCTTCAATTATTTCATATCCCTTTATTCTAGCTTATCCCTTTTAATTACTCCCTTTACTTCTTCTTAACTATTTTATTCCTTATTTTGATGTATTATTTAATATACTTTTATTGTTTTTTCTAAAAATTTTATATTACGGAATTCCTTATCTTTACTTTTTTATTATTGAAAAATCTTACCCTTTTCTTTCAAACCTCTTATCTCCCTTGTTATCTTATCTGAAACCTCTTATCTTTCTTGTTACTTATTGACCTTTTTATCTCTACTTGTTACTTATTACCCTTTTTACTTTCCTTGTTAACTTTTTTAAACTTCTTTCTTTCCTTGTTACCGATCGACCTCTTATCTTTATTTGTTATCTTATCGAACTTATTATCTTTTAATGTTATTTATCTGAAAAATATTATTCTTCTATTATTATTTTCTTTTATTTATGATTTCACTAGTTATATTGTATCTCCAAAGTAATCATGTACTTTCTTTCAAATATGCTAGATCTTCTGTTATATATTTACTGTCATATATTTCCCCGGTTAATCTTATATTCTTTAAACAGCTTACACGTTTCCCTTTTCATTTTTTATTTATATGTACCTTAGAAAAAAAAAAAGGGGGGGTGTGTGGGGGGTGTTGGTTATCTATGTATCTCTATGTCCCAAAAAAAAACCCAAAAAAAAGGGGGGGGGGGGGGGGTTTGTCTAGCTTAACCACTGTGTATTTACCTCCCAAAACTCGTGAAAGGGAAATTCTTTCGATGTGTTTTTTAAAACCATTATTTTTTCTTTAGTCCTGTGGGGGGTTTCCCCTTTTACTCTTGTGGTTTTTTCCCTTTGAGAAATTTCTCCTTCTGGCGGGGTACTTTGACCCTTTTTTCGGTGGTTTAAAAACGTTGCATGAACAGAGATACACTGACTTACTACCCCACTTAACACTTAAAAAACTTTCAAAATTGTTCAAAACGGGAAAAAAACAAACCACATATCACTTATAACACTACGTAGCCCCCCCAAAAACGAGCGCTTTGGGCCCTCCATGGCCTCATCAGGGGGCCTGGGCTGGGTGCTTACTGACTTTTTAAATTTTTAAGGTGTAAAAATAAAACCCACCCAAAGGGTCATGTAAAAGGGATTGGGAATGTATTTTCCTGTAGGGAAACCGTACCCTGGGTCCCCATTATTGGTATTTTGGGGGTTTGTGGTACCCGGGGTACGGGGGAGGTAGTGCAAAATACCTGACCACCCCCCCTTTTTTGGGGAAATTGGGGCCACAGGTACTATGGGGGGAAGGTAACACTTTTTCCGGGACTAAAAAATTTTTTTTATACACTTTTTCTTTTTTAAATGGCTAAAGGAAAAGGGGGAAAACTTGTATAAAGGGAGGGAAAAGGAGGTTCAGCAGGACCCCTTCTCTTGGGGGTATCTTGGTCGGGGGAAGAGGGGTTGGGATGATGTGTTTGCCCCTGTCAAACTGCTGTTCCTAAAGGAGGTGGGGAAAAAAAGCATGAAAGGAAGGGAAATTCGGGTGGGAAAACAGGCTAAAAGCCCCGGGTTTATCCCCCTCACCCTTGCCCCATGGGATTTTTCTTTTCACCCCTTTTGTTTTAACCCTTTTGCTAGCTTTTGGGGGGCCTTTTCCCCTAAAAAGGGGGAGGGCAGGATTTGAGAATAAATTTTTTACATCTAATATTTTTAACGGGAAAATATACCCCGGATTCCCCCTTCTGAAAAGAAGCAGTATTCTACTTATTTTTTTTCCTGGTGATTATTCTCATGGGCGGAGGGGAAAGGGGGGAGGGGGGGTTTTTTGTAGCTGGTTTTTTTTTTTTTCCACTGTTGGCTCTTTGGGCCCTTCTTTCCTGGAAAGAGGGGGAAAAAGATCAGGGGGGCAATTTTTGTCCCTTTTTCGGGTTACTATCCCCTACTCGAAAAAGAGATCGACCTTGTACCTGTTTAAATTTTTTTATACATATCTATTTGTTTATTTACCATCTATATGTATAGTTTATAAAAAGAAATCTTCTATCTCTCTTTTGAAAAATTTTTATAAACCCCGTCTTCCTTTTTTTTTTTATTTGGGAAAAAAACTTTCCTTATTCCTGTTTGGGTTTTTTTTATATTGGAAAAAAATAATTAGTTTTTTTCCTCGTAAAAACTTTTTCTAAATTTAAAAGACTTGATTTTACCCTTGTTTTGGGGTATGGGTTTGGTGGGGGGGGGTTGTGGAACCTGGGGGGCCCTTTTTTTGTTCCTTCCCCCTGTAGTGGCCCAATTTTGTTTTTCCTTCCCGGGTTTGTGGATCTCCTTTGCTGTGGGTATACACTTTTAGCAGGGGTCCATATTCTTGCCCGGAGAGATTTTGTTTTTATAAAGAATAATTTTTTTTTTTTGCTGAAAAAAAATTTTTTTAGCTAAAAAATGTGTTTATTTCTCTTTACGAAATTGTATATTATCCCTTTTTTTTGTTCTTTTCTATTGCCCCTTATATGTTTTTTTCATTTTTCCATCTTCTGCCCTTTTTTTTATAAGTTTTTTATATTTATTCTTTTGTTTTAACATCTTTGTTTAAAAATTTTTAAACCTTCTTTTATTGTGTTAAGAAATTTTATCGTTTTTTTTTTATTGTGAAACTTCTATAAACTATTGTAAATCGACAGAAAAAAAAATATATAATAAATTAATTAAATCTTGAGCCTTTTTTAATTTTAGTTGTTTTTTATATCTAAAAGTATCATTAGTTTCCCTTTTCCCCTAAAAAAACCCCTTCAAAAAATTACCCTTTTTTACATTAATTTACTTGGGTATTACTTTAGCTTTTATGTTTGTGTATGGTTTGGAAAGTGGAGTGTGGAACCCGGAGCCCCCCTAGTTCCTTACTCCTGTAGCCGCTAGTTTTTGTTTCCTAGGCTTCTGAGATATCCCATTTTCCCGTGGATTTAAAGATATTGCAGAATCCTCATCCCTTTTTGGAAAAACAAGTTTTTTTTGTAAAAAAATTTAATTTAATTTAAAAAAATATAAAATTCTTCTATTAGCTTTCCAACTTCATACCTTATCTTCCGAAACAAAATTTAATTATTCCCTTTTTTCCTATTATAATAATTATATGTCCTCTTTTCTTTTTTTTTTTTCTTATGAAATATTATAAACTATTCTTCTGTTGCTTTGAAAAAATTCTATCATCTTTGTTAAGGGAAATTTTATTATCCTTCTTTTTTTATGAAATTCCCATCATCGACTGTTTAAAGGGGTTTAACATCCTTTTTTTATCTGAAACTTTCTACATTACTTTAAACTTAGCTTTTTTTTTTTTGAAAAAATATATATTCTTTTCGGGTTGGGTTGGGGGTCTTCTATTTTTTCTGTTAAATTATAACCTCCTTACTTTATTCGGGATCTTTACTGTTTTTTTTGTTTTAAAAAATTTTAAACATCCTTCTCTTATATTGAAAACCCTTTATTTCTCTTGTTTCATGGGTGTTATTTATCTTTTTTTTGAGGGTGATTGTTCATTTCAAATAAACTTTTTCATTTTTTTTTATAAAAAAAAGTTCAAAATTTTTAAAAAAAACCTTTTTTCACTTAGCTTTTTTTAGGTATTTTTGTGGGGAACCTGGGAGTTCCCCCGTTCCTCTCCTTTTTAGCTGCTTGTTTCCCTGGCTTTGGGGTTCGTGAGGGCTCGGGATCACCGCGGGTTAAAACAAGTGGCAGGCCCCTTTTTCCCTCATTATGCTTCTCCTTGGTGTAAGTAAGGGGTGAGGGGAACCTTTCTCTTATTAGTCTATTGCTATGGTCCCATCTTTCTTCCAGGGTATCTTGGGGGGGGGGGCCCCTTTAAACTTTCCCTCCATGGGGTGTCCTTGGCTTCTCCTTTTAACCCCTTCCCAAAATTTTCCCGTTGATCGAAAAGTCTTAGGGGGCCTGCGATATTATGTGAAAAAAAGCATGGGAAGGGTTATTTTGTTTTAAAATCATTTTTTTTCCGGGTTTTTTTGTAGGGCTTCTATTTAAAGGGACTCAGTCTTTCCATTGCCAAACTTTTTGGGGGGTTTTTCACTGTTCCCTCTTGCCTTAAAAAAAACCCCTTTATGTCTTGTAGTGCCT
>NW_028235273.1:2500-5539 GCF_977035675.1 Penaeus japonicus | reverse complement strand
TTTTGTCGCCTACACCCTTCAGTCAGTTTCATCTTTTTTTGGTTATTCAGTTGTCTAAAATATTCTTGACGATGTTTATCCGATTTTTGCCTTCTTATTTCAGAAAAACAGTTTTTTTTCTTCTTCCTGATTTAGTTTTCTTGCTCACCTTTGGAATTTATTGTGTCTTCTTTACTCTACCTTTTACATTGTTTTAGTGTCTTGCACAGCCTTTTCTGTTTCCATTCAGCTGCTGAGTTACCTTTTTTTTTTAGGTTATTCTTTTTGCTCTTGTTTTAATTATTGAAATTTCATCTTTCAATATTTGATATCTCCCTCAAGCATTGAATCTTGAAGTCCTATAATTCTTCATACATTTTCTGAATTATGTTTTCTAGTGGGTATGCCCCTTCACACTTTTTGGGTGTACTGATTTTTTGGTCACCGATATGACTCATTTCCTCTTTTTCCAGTTTGTCTGATACGGGTGCGTATACATTTTCTGCCGTTGTGTCCCTATTTTTCTCAATTCTAATTAGTTCTTAAAAAAAAAAAAAAAAAAAAAAAAAACTGGCTTCTGATATATTGTCAGAACTTTTAATTTTTTCCAGTTCAATTTCAAGACTAGAATTACTTTTAGTATTGATGTCTCTGCACCAGCTGTAGTCTTTCTGTATATTTTCTTGATTATCTATTTTTAGTTCTTTATTGATGCATCAATATTATTTATAATATTTTTCCTGTTTTTCAAGTAAGTATTTTCACATTTTTCCTATCACATGTTTGGCATATAAATTGCTTTGTTTCATTGTGTTTAAAACACTTTTCAGTTTTCGAGTTCTTTACCTTCCATTTGTTTTTTGTTCTAATTTGTTTCTATTTTGTTTTTCAGAGCAACAGTTCAGCACGTCCACGCTGTTCAGCTGCTACTATTATATATATATATATATATATTTTTAATATTATAGATATATATGAGATGTATGTACATCTTATATATATATTATATATATATTTATATTCATATTATATAGTATAAATATATGATATAATGTATGTATATAGATGTTATGTACGTTATGTACATATACTACATATATATATATATATTATATTATATATATATATATATATATATATATATGTATATATATTATATATATATATATATATATATTATTATATATACATGTATGTATATATGCAAGTGGTATTGTAGTATTTAATATATTACATACACACACACACACCACACCGACACATATTAAATTTATATTTATATATATATCTATATATCTATATTATATATATATTATATACAGAAACACTATTTCTTTTTCCACAACTAATATAAAATCCACTGCCATAACGTCATCACCAAGAACTGGCCTATAGAAATAGGAGGGAGAGTATATTCTCAGCCAGGAAGGAATATTGGATTATGAAAAAGCATTGAGTGGATACTTACGATTACATGTGGCTGTTGATGGAGGTTGTAATGAGTTTGATATGAGTTACTGTCATACAACATTAGTTGATTAAGAGATTATAAATGCTACATTACATTATATATTGCAGCTACAGTATTTTATCAAGTAATGAAAATGATTTTCTGATATTTGTTTATAGATATGTATGTATGTATGAATATGTATAAATCACACACACACACAACACCACACACACACCACACACACACCACACACCACATATATATATAGTATATATATATATATATATATATATATTATATATATTATACATCTACACATTATGGTACATATAAATATATATAAATATTTATATATATATCTATATATAATATATATATTATATATTTATATGTATATATATTATAAATATATTCTATATACATATTATACCATATATATATTATTTATATATATAGAGATATATATATATATATATATATATATATGTGTGTGTGTGTGTGTGTTGTGTGTGTGTGGTATGTAAATATATGCAATATATATATATATCTATAATAATATATATATAAATTATATATATATATATGTGTGTGTGTGTGTGTGTGTGTGTGAGGATGTACGTTTGTGTGTGTGTGTGTATGTATATATATGCATATATAGATATATATATATATATATAGTATATTTATATATATATATATTATATGTGTGTGAGGGTGTGTGTGTGTGAGTGTGTGTGGTGTGTGTATGTATATCATATAATATATAATATATATAAATCATATATATATTTATGTATATTATATATATAATATATATGTTTTGTATCATATATTAATTTATATATATTTATTTTATATATATATATATATATATTATATATGTATAATAAATGTTCATATATATACATATGCTTATATTATGTTATATATATATTAATATGCATACATACACTACCTATATATAATTTATATTTATATATATATATATTTATATTTATATATATATATGTATATATATTATATATTATATATATTTATATTTTTATCTATATTTATATGTATATATTTCACTGTATATTATTTGGATTTGTAGCTGGCATTAATTTCAAAAGGTAAAGATTTCCCGAGAAAACGTTTTGCGTGGATATTTTTTATTAACAGACGATTAGCTTCGTATTATAGGATTACAGTGTTGTCAGTAATTTGCTAATCTATCTTCCAGTGTAGGTCAGTAGAAAGAGTTCTTGCACTGTGGAGTAACCGAGTCAATCCGGTTAGGTGACATTGAACAGTTTTGCGTGATGGATTTGTCTTGTCCTGAGGGGGCGAGGAGAGAAACAATTGCTTATATATATTGTATATAAAATATATAATATATATTTATATATATATTGTATATATATATATATATATATATTTATACTGTATATTATACATATAGACATATATTACATATTATATGTATATACATGTATATAATATATATATATATATATTTAATTATATTTATATATTTTATATATATATATAATATATATATATATATATATATATATAATGTAATATTACATATATACATATATATACTTCATATTGTATATACATGT
>NW_028235272.1:0-2500 GCF_977035675.1 Penaeus japonicus | reverse complement strand
TCCCCCTTTCTACTTTCCGGTTTCTTCTTCTTCCTTCTTCTCTTCTTTCTCTCATATTCTTCCACATATCTCTTGTTAGTTTTGCTTGCCTCTTCTCTTCGATAGGGAAAATTTTATTGCTGTTTACTGACGCTCCGAATTCATTTTGGCGGCGTTAGACTGCATGTTTTTTCACCCTCGTTGCTGATTCATGATGCAGTGAATGCAGAAATGGGCAGCGCTTGCCACTATGAATGATTTGTTTTGGTAGTTATTCATGTTTCATTCTACTCTCGCCTTTACGACATTATGGGTTGAAGGAGACCAACGTTCTATACCGAATATCCCCACCTAAATGGTACAGTTAGATATGATTTGTTTGTTGGTTATTCATGCGTCATTCTACTTTCGCCTTTACGACATTATGGGTTGAAGGAGACCAACATTCTATACCAAATATCCCCACCTAAATGGTACAGTTAGAATGATTTGTTTGTTGGTTATTCATGTGTCATTCTACTTTCGCCTTTACGGTATTATAGGTTGAAGGAGACCAACGTTCTATACCGAATATCCCCACCTAAATGGTACAGTTAGAATGATTTATTTGTTAGTTATTCATGTGTCATTCTACTTTCGCCTTTGCGGTATCATGGGTTGAAGGCGAATATCATTCTATACCAAATATCCCCACAGTTACTTTGCGAACGAGCGTATCGTTCGACCGAGTTCGAGGGTTCGAGCGGCGGCGATTCGTGATCTCGAGCTGTTTCGCCAAAGTGGCTATCGCACGATCGATCAGCCCCATCGGGTCAGCCTCGATCGCTGCTGATTCGCGACAGCTGACGGGTAGTCCAGACTTTTGGATTCCCGAGTGCCAGCAGGACTATCGTACAGCCGGTATATTTAAACTGATACGCTGCCTTTAGATCATTTGGCTTGCCTTTTTTTTTTTTTTTGTCACATTAAGAAATTTAGAATTTCCTTGGATGAAATAATATACATTGGGAATATAGAGGGTATGTGGAATCGCGGTTAGACTGGTGTTATTTTCTACTTTCTTTTGTCTACTGAGGTATGATTTCTTGAGAAAGGTTATTTGCTTTCTATATTGTAGTCTCAATAATTAAAATGTGAGTGAAGAAAAAAGAAAAGAGGATAATAAAGTTGACTTATTTACCACCTGTTTTATAGCTGATAGGAAACTCACCAGCATAACTTTTCAACTTCTCTTCTCTCTTCTCTGTTAGTCAACTATTTTCTGCTATTACTATACGCAACGATAGCCCCTTTACACTACATATCCACCATAAGCGATATATACGTATCACTGTCTGACATTTCATATATTACCTAAGAGCGCCGCCAAATGGACAAATATCTGTCACTATTAACACTAGCTCTGTCACCCATCTTGAAACTTTATCTATTTATTTTATACATCATAAACATGATTCTCTCTCTTTTTTTTTTTTTTTTTTTTTTTTGAAACACCTCTTTCTCATACACCTGAAACACCAGCTGTATAACCAACTGTCCCGTCTAGCTCCTCCTCTGACACTTACCTTAACTCGCCAACTTTATAACCAGCTGTCACTTCTTGTGCACCACCTCTCTTACCTGCTTTAGCAAACCATCTGCGTAGCCATCTGTCTGACGTTCAAAACCACTTTCCTCGCCTACCTTAGTACACCATCTGCCACAGCATCTGAACCCATCACCACTTGAGAAAACCAGCTGTCAAACATCGGCCGCTCTCTCGCTCGCAAGCAGCCCGAGGAGTCAGTGAGGCTAAAGAGCACTGTTGCATGCAAGCAAGCTTTAACTTAGCCTCCTACTAATTGGCAATATCATAGTTTGGACCAAAGGCTTCAGGGTGAGGGATGGGCGTCTGACGTTAAGGAGGGGGTAGGGGCGGTATAGGGGGTGAGGGGAGGGGAGGGGAGAGAAGGGTCAGGAAGAGCAGAGAGAGAGAGGCAGGGTAGGAGGGCGGGAGGGAGAGAGGGGAGGGTTGAGAGAGGCAGGGAGGGAGGAAGGGAGGGAGGGTAGGGAAGGGAAGGGAGAATAGGTAAACCGAATCGAAATTTATATATACATATAAAATGGTGGATCGTGATTGGTTCAAGGTTCATGTGGAAGCACACGCACGCAAACACCCACACACATACACACACGCACACATTTTTTTTTTTTTTTTTACTCTCTGTTTGTTAGTCAAGCTGTCAGTAATCTTCATACGATTATTCAAATCAATGATAGTGATAATTAGGATAAACACAACAAGGAAAAATCTGTTTATATTGATCATTATTGCAGCTGTTGCAATAGGAGCTCCGTAAAAATCCTTGCGAATAATGCCGACATATTCATTTGCATCAAAAGTCAACGCAAGCACATTTGCACTTAATACCTGGCTCCTCTAAAGACGATTTTATCAAACGAGGCAATTCCAAATTTTACGAACGCTAGACGAACCGGAATTCTCAACTGCGAAGTTTTGTTTGGCAACGTTTGTTGTTTC
>NW_028235271.1:0-2500 GCF_977035675.1 Penaeus japonicus | reverse complement strand
CTCATCCATCTCTCTTTCTCTCTTTCGCCCTCTCTCTCTCTCTTTCTCTCTTTCTCTCTTTCGCCCTCTCTCTCTCTTGCTCTTCTTTTTTCAGTTTGTTTGGTTCTCTTCTGCTATTTTTTTTCTTTAACTCTCTGTCTCTGTCTCTGTCTCTCTCTCTCTCTCTTTCTCTCTCGTTGTTTTTTTGTTTATTTGGTTCTCTTCTGCTATTTTTTCTTTAAGAGAGAGAGAGAGAAATAAAGAAAGACATAGAGAGAGAAAAAGAAACAGAGAGAGAGAGAGAGAGAGAGAGAGAGAAATAAAGAAAGACATAGAGAGAGAAAAAGAAACAGAGAGAGAGAGAGAGAGAGAGAGAGAGAGAGAGAGAGAGAGAGAGAGAGAGAGAGAGAGAGAGAGAGAGAGAGAGAGAGATAAAGAAAGACATAGAGAGAGAAAAAGAAACAGAGAGAGAGAGAGAGAGAGAGAGAGAGAGAGAGAGAGAGAGAGAGATAAAGAAAGACATAGAGAGAGAGAGAGAGAAAGAGAGAGGCGAAGGAAATAAATGAGCACACTCATATACAATCATTACTATTGTTGTTGATAATTTTTTCTACAATCCATTCTTTTGCTGTCATCATCCGCATCATTACAATTATTTTTATCATTATTATTGTCATACCGTCATCATCATTATCATTATTTAAGTTGTCAAAATTATCAATGTCGTTGTTGTTTTTACCATTATCATCAAACCAACATTACTTGTTCTTATCTTTGCACGTATCTCTTTTCTTTCAAACCTTCTAATTTTCTTTTCTTCTTCCTTATCCTTATTCGTTAGTTTTTTTTCTCCCACAAATAAATCACTATGATAACTCCTAGCTAGTGTATTACAGCTGCATCATTAACTTTATTAATGAAAGATTGAAATTCATCTTCTCAACGTGTCTCTTATATTCACTATCATTTTATTTAAGAAGAGGTTGAAAAAAAAGTAAAAAGTTGATGGGATGTGGAGGGAAACAGGAGTAAAAATAAGGAAAGGAAAGAGAGGAGGAGGAGGAAGATGAGAAGAGGATAAAAAAGTAAGGAAAAAATAGAATATAAAGAGAAGAGGAAGAGGAGGAGGAAAATGGCAAGAAGACAAGAAAATGAAAAGAAAAAGAGAGGAGGAAGAGGAGGACGATGATAAAGAGACGAGATGAGGTGAAAGTAAATGGTGAATAGAAGAGGAAGAAGAGGAGTAAGGGGACAAAAGGGCAAGGAAAAGAAGAGGAAGATACAAAAAAAAAGTGGAGTTGAGAAAATGGAAAAGGGAAAATAATGAAGGGAGGAGTAAGGCGAGGAGATGAAGAAGTGGAAGGAGAAGACAAAAGAGGAGCAGGTGAAAGAAAAGAGAAGGAAGTAGAGTAACAGAAAGAAAAGAGACAAAACAGAAGAACAAGAAAAGAAATAAACGTAGAAGCCGAAGAAGAAGAAGCAGGAGATAGAAGAAATAAGAAGATGGAATAGAAGGAAGAAGAGAGACGAAGAATAAGAAAATAAAGAAAGCGAGAAGAAGAGAAGAAAACATTAAGGAAAAGAAATAGGAAAAGGGAAAAGAAAGATAAGTCTATGAAGAGAGGAAAAAAGAAAGAAGTAATAAGAACAAAAACAAACGAAGGAAGAATTTATCTTAAAATTAACAGATGAGAGAAAAGGTAGAAAAGAATAAGACAAAGAAACAGAGAAATAAAACAAACAAATAAACATATGATGATGAAGCAGAAATAAGCAGAAAAAATAAAAAGTTAATCTCAGAGAGAAAGAGAAAAGGAGATAATAGGATGATAAAGTAGGACAAAATAGTAGAGGGGGGGGGGGTGACAATATCCCCCAATAAAAAGATAAAAAAAATTATATATAAATGTAAAGAAACAGAAACACATGATAATCCAATAAACACAAGAAAAATAAAACAATTTGATAACCAACAATACGAAGAAGAAAAAAAAAGAAAAGAAAAAAGAAAAGAAATAATAATAAAACTAACTACAAACTAGACTAAATAAATCCATAAATAACTTACCTAACAAGAGACGCTACCCTCCCCAACCCCCCCCAAAAAAAATGGAGAAACTCAAAAGAAAAAGACTAAGAAATCTAAACCTGCAACGATGGTTTAATCAAAGGATGTTCGTGCAATGTCATTTCTCAGTTCTCGAGATCGCAGCATGAGTCCCCAGAACAGGAATTTCAAGATTTTAGTTTTAATTTCCTTTCGTTTTTATTTTGAGGTTGCATTTTCGTTTTTTTTTTTTTTGGGGGGGGGGCATTTTTTTTTGTATGCATGTATGTAGAGTTTTTTTCTTTCTTTCTTTCTTTTTTCGTTTCTTATTTTCATTTTTTTGGTCTTTGTCTTTGGCTTTGTTTGGCTCTCTCTCTCTCTGTCTCTGTCTCTGTCTCTCTCTCTCTCTCTCTCTCGCTCATTCTCTCTCTCTCTCCTTCTCTCTCTCTCTCTCTCTCTCTCTCTCTCTCTCTC
>NW_028235270.1:5000-8131 GCF_977035675.1 Penaeus japonicus | reverse complement strand
AGACCCAAAATAGCCCTCTATATGCCCCCACATCAAGGGCCCTTCCCCCAAGAAGGCTGGACAACTTTTTAAAAGGATGTATACCCCCCTTAAAAAATAACAAATCCCAAAGCACATTTCATCTTTAATGGGGATTGAATGAAAAAAGTTGGCAACGGAAAAGAAGAATGTGGGAAAATTTTGGGGTTTTCGGTTCCCAAAAAACGAGAGGGGAGACGACCTTTTTAAAATATTAAAACAGCACATGGATAAAAAATTTTTATGTACCCCTTTTTTTTTTTAAGAATAATAATAATAAAAAAAAACCCAAACAAAAAACCCCGGCCTGGAGAAGCCCCCCCAATTACAAAACCCTTTCCCAACAAAATTGGGACTATATCCTTGCTGACCCATCCAAAAAATTTCTTTTAAAAAATGTGGAAAGTACTAAACAAAAGTTAACTTTCAGCAGTGCCCACCGCATGATCGATGCAGGCTAATTACCCAAATTAGGGAAAAAGAAAAAAGGTTTTTTCGGCCCCCAAAACCCAAACAGCCCATCCACGGGGCCCCAAAGAACACCCTTTGCAACAATGATCGACACAGCCAACGATAAAAAGTTCTAATCAAGATAAAAAACAAATGGTCTGAAAAAAGCCCAAGAATCTCATGAAAAAACGTCGCGACCTCAAAACCCCAAAAAACCCCAAAGGGAAAAAATTTTTGGAAGGGGCCCGAACTTAAAAAAGAAATTTATCCAAAAGAAACACGGCAGGACCCAAAATTCACGGGAACCAACACCATTCATGAAGTGATAAGGCAAGACAGATTTTTTCAAAATGTGCAAATTTGGGCCCCTCAAAAACAGTAGGCTCCAATTCCCCGGGAAAGTCCTGGAAGAAGACGTATCACGAACGACAGACAGACCGAATAGAAAACCCGAGCTCGAGGTTTTTTGGGAGAAACTCAACTACCAACCGGGGGTCGGCCCTTTACCCATGTGAACCTGGAAAGAAAAACAAAAACTTTCCTGAAAAAAAGGGCCCGGGGAAAGTGGAAATCGTAATAAAACAATAAATAAGGGAAAAGGGCCCCGGGGCCCCCGGACAACGTGACAATAGATTCATTGCAGCCCGCGGGTGAGGCGATCTAAATTTAAAACCCCCTATTCAGTAAAAAGCCCTTCGACGGAGCAAAGTGCCAGAAGGCTGGCCTTTAAGCAATCATCATCCCGCTGCCCCAAAAAGGCGGCCCCAAAAAGCTTTACCAACCCTTTGCCCCCAAACAGTCTGCTCAACAATTCAAAAATTTTTTACCAAGATAATCACAAATCCCAAGCACAAGGGCATTAGATGAAAAAACCCAAAGCAAAAAGGAAAAAAGCTTTGAATTTAGAAAGAGGTTCTCAACCACATAGTTTTGTGAACCAATTTTGTTGAAAAAAAAGGGGCCGAATACAAGATCCCTGGTTGTCGGCCTGGGCGCTGTAATAAAATTTTCAATTCCCGGGCGAAATTCGAGATGTCATCAAATCGCTTGAGGGCCCCAAAATTGAAACCAAATCTAAAATCAAAGTTCTCAAAAAATTTTTTTATTCTTTGCTAAGTCATACTTCCCACTACAAAAAAGATTCAGCACCACCCTTTCAACTCCCCAAAAAAGGCGGTTTTCAAACAAGGTGATACCAGCTCTCCACCGCTGTTCACTGCTTGCCTCGAAAAGTTCTTCCGAAACCTTGAATGGGAACGAAAGGGCGAATACCTTAGTCACCTCAGATTTGCCGATGAAACCATGTTTTTTTTCTCACAGTCCCGAAGAGTTGCTGAAGATGCTGACAGAGCTCAATGAATCTAACCTGGAAATCGGCTTAAGCATGAACCTCAAGAAGGCCAAGGTCATCCACACCGGACATGTAAAGGGCGAAACTAGCATCACCATTGGAAACGATAACATAGAGAAGGTCAGTCATTACATCTACCTTGAAAAACGCATCTCCATGGATTCTGCCTCGAATAAACAGAAAATTAAGCGTCGACTCACTTTAGGCTGACAAGCCTTAACAGAGTTCCATCTTTAAAAACAAAGACATTCCGATTTTCCTAGAATGGCAAGTTTATGATCAATGCATTTTACCTACATTCACCTACGGTGCAGAAACGTGGAACTTGACGAAAAAACAAGCACAAACTAAGAACAATTCAGAGAGCTTAATAACGGAAAAAAAACGCCTTTGGATCCGTGAAAAAAAACAAGTCAGAGATATTCTTGAAAGGGTTAGCAAGTTCAAGTGGAACTGCGCAGGCCACCAGTCCAGAAGAACGGACAAATGCTGGAAACCGGGGAATCTCGAATCCACGCGTTGGACTCAAAGGGACACAAGGAGAAAACCGTGTGTGCTGTGTGTGTGTGTGGTGTGTGTGTGTGTGTGTGTGTGTGTGTTGTGTGTGTGTGTGTTGTGTGTGTGTGTGTGTATGTATATATATATATTTTTTTATATATATATTATATTATATATATATACATATATATGTATATATATATATTATTATATATATTATTATATATATATATTAATATATATACATATATATATATATATATAATATATATATATATTAAATATATATATATATATATTTTATATATTATATATAATATATATGTATATATATATATTTTTTTATATATATATATTAAATATATATATATATTTTTTTATATATATATATTATTTATATATATATGTATATATTATATATAATATATATAATATATATGTATATATATATATATTTTTTTATATATATATTATATACATATATATTTATATATATATACATATATATGTATATATTATATATAATATATATTATATATGAATAAATATATACACACACACACACACACATATATATATATATTTTATATATATATTTTTTTATATATATATATACATATATATGTATATATTTATATATATTTATATATTATATATATATTTTATATATTTATATATAATATATATATATATTAAATATATATATATATACATTATATATATATATACATATATATATATATAATATTTATATATATATGTATGTATATATATATATTTTTTTATATATATATATAATATATAATATATATGT
>NW_028235269.1:0-5703 GCF_977035675.1 Penaeus japonicus | reverse complement strand
TTTCAGAAGGGCCTAACGTTTTTTTTTAAGCTTTTTTTTTTTTTTTTTCGGGATCGTTTTTTTTTTTTTTCCCTTTTTTTTTTCGCAATTTGTTTTTTCCTTTTAATAAAAAAAAATCAGGGAATTAAACTGAAATTTTCCTTTTCTTTTATCAGAAGGGTTCCAACTGTTTTTTAAAGGATTTTTGGCTTTTTTTTCAGGATCGTATTTTTTTTTTCTTGCATTTTTTTTCCCGGGGTTTTATTGATTTTGCCCTTTAATATAGCAAAATCATGCATTGAACTGAAATCCTTTTTCGTTATCAGAAGGGGCTCAAACTTTAATTTTAAGCATTTTGGATTTTTTCAGGATCGTCTTTTTTTTTTTCTTGCACCTTTTTTTCCCCAATTTTTTTTCCCTTAAATTTATAGCAAAAATCGTGCATTGAACTGTAATCCTTTTCTTTAAATCAGAATGGCTTTAACGTGTATTTAAGCATTTTTGGCTTTTTTTTCAGGGATCGTCATTTTTTTTTCTTGAAATTTTTATTTTCTCGTTTTAAATTTTTTTTTTTTTCCCTTTTAATTTAGAAAAAATTCATTTGCTTTGGAACTGAAATCCGTTTGGGTTTATCAGAAATGGCTCTAACGTGTATTTTGGGCATTTTTCTTTTTTTCGGGATCTCTTTTTTTTTTCTTCACCTTTTTCCCCAAAATTTGATTTTTTTTTAATTTAAAACCAAAAACAGTGCATTGAACTGTAACCCGGGTTCGTTATAAAATTGGTCTAACGGTTTTTTAAGCTTTTTTGGTTTTTTTTTCGGGTTTGTCTTTTTTTTTTTCTTGAAATTTTTATTTCTTGAAATTGGGTTTTTTTTCCTTTAATAAAAGCAATAACCCGGGTGCATTGAACTTAACCCTTTCTTTTATCAAAAGGGGTTTCCTTCCGTGTATTTTTAAGCATTTTTTGGCTTTTTTTCGGGATCGTCATTTTTTTTTTTGCAATTTTTTCCCTCGAAATTGTTTTTCCCCTTTAATATCCCAAAAACAGGGGCATTAAATTTGGTTTTCCCCTTTTTCGTTATAAAAATTTCCCTTTAACGGGGTATTTTAAGCATTTTTGGCCTTTTTTCGGGATCGTCTTTTTTTTTTTTTTTTGCCCCTTTTTTCCCCTGGGCAATAAATTTTTTCCCTTTTAAAAATATAGCAAAAATCATCATTGAACGGAAATCCGTTTGGGTTTCAGAAGGGTTTTAAACGTTTTTTTAACCCTTTTGGCTTTTTTTCAGGATCTTTCATTTTTTTTTTTGACCTTTTTTTCTGGGCAATTGATTTTTCCCTTTAAATTTTAAAAAAATTCATTGCATTGAATTTTAAATTCCGTTTCGTTACAAAGGGCTCAAAACGTGTATTTTAACCTTTTTGGCTTTTTTTCAGGTTTGTCCTTTTTTTTTTTTTGGGCACCTTTTTTTTCGGAAATGTTTTTTTTCCTTAAAAAAACAAAAATCGGGTGATTGAACTGTAATCCGTTTGTTTTTCAAAAGGGGTTTTAAACCGTGTTTTTTAAGCATTTTTGGAAAATTTTTTCGGGAAGGGTCATTTTTTTTTCTTGCACCTTTTTCCTCGAAATTTGGGAATTTTTCCCTTTAATTTTCAAAATCAGGCTTTTGAATTGTAACCCTTTTTCCCGTTACAGAAGGGCTCTAACGTGTATTTTAACCCATTTTTGGAAATTTTTTTCGGGATCCCCCATTTTTATTTTTCTTGCCCCTTTTTCCCCGTTTTTTGATTTTCTTTAATAAACAAAAATCATGTTTTAACTGTAATCCTTTCGTTATCATAATGGTTTCTAAGGGTTATTTTAATTTTTTTTGGTTTTTTTTCAGGATCATTTTTTTTTTTTTCTTGCATTTTTTTTTCTCTAATTGTTTTTTCCTTTTAATTAGCAAAACCCGGGGAAATTGAACTGTAATCCTTTTCTTTATCAAAGGGCTCTAACTTTTTTAAAGCATTTTTGGTTTTTTTTCAGATGTCTTTTTTTTTCGGGGTTTTTGGGCCCCGGAATTTTTTTTTCCCTTTTAATATTACTTTTTTTTTTTTTCATGCCCCTTTTTTTTTCCCTCGAAATTGTTTTCCTTTCAAAAAAAAGAAAACACCCGGCTTTTAACCCCTTAAATATCCTTTTCCATTTCTAAATTTTTTCTACTTTTTTTAAGCTTTTTTTTTCAAAATCAAATATTTACTTCATTTAATTTTTTAAAAACCCTTTTTTTTTCCAAATTTATTTTCCCTTTAAAAAACAAAATTCACCATTTAAATTTAAAACCGTTTCATTACAAATGCTCGAACGTTTTTTTTTTAACCTTTTTGGGTGTTTTTTCCCGGATGGTTTTATTTTTTTCCATTTTTTTTTTTACACTTTTTTCCCTCGAAAAAATCTTTTTTTTTTAATTTTAAAACAAAATCCACGCTTTAACTGAAATTTCCCTTTTTCATTTAAGGAGGGTTTCTAACGTTTTTTTTAATTTTTTTTTTGGTTTTTTTTCAGGATCGTAAAAATACTTGAAATTTTTTTTCCCTTTCACTTTTTTTTTGGAATTGTTTTTTTTCCTTTTAAATTTATAACGAAAATTAGCGCATTTAACTGTAACCCTGTTTCATTATCAAATTTCTCAAACTGTTTTTTAAAAGCTTTTTTTTTCCTTTTTTTTTAAAAAAGTATATTACTTCTTTTTTTTTCTTCCCTTTTTAAATCTCTTTATTGCTTTTTTTCCTTTAATATAATGAAAATCACGATTTTAACTGTAAAACGTTTCGTTATCAAAAAGGCTCAAACGTATATTTTAAAGCATTTTTCGCTTTTTTTTTCAGGATCACAAGTATATTATATGCGTTTTATTTCCTTGAACCTTTATCTCCTCGCAATTGCTTTTTCCTTTAATATACCCAAAATCAGCGCATTTAACCCTAATTCGTTTCATTATCAGAATGCTCTACCGTGATCAAGCTTTTTTTTCAGATCGTATATTTATTGCACCTTTTTTGTAAGCAATTATTTTTTCCTTTTAATATAACGAAAATCACGCATTTAGCTGTAATCATTAACAAATTGTATTAACCTTTAGTTTATGCATTTTTTTTCAGATCGTAATATACTTGGGTTATT
Organism: Penaeus japonicus; assembly: GCF_977035675.1. NCBI lineage: Eukaryota > Metazoa > Arthropoda > Malacostraca > Decapoda > Penaeidae > Penaeus > Penaeus japonicus. The sequence continues at coordinate 2,559 of NW_028235269.1, read as the reverse complement.
TTACTTTCATCACACCTTTTTTCTCCCATTTACCTTTTTCCTCCTGTACTAATAACGAAAATCAGCGCATTAACTGTAAATACGTTTCATTACAGAATGGCTTCGAACGTATATTTTAAGCATTGTTCGTTTTTTTTTTTAGATCGTGTTATTACGTCCATTTTTTCCCATAACACATATATCTCGCAATTGCTTTTTTTTCCTTTATTGAACGAAAATCAGCGCATTTTAACGGTAATCCTCATTATAAGTAATGTGTCTAACGTGTATTTTAAGTATTGTGTTTTTCAATTTCTATAATTACTTCATTTTTTTTTCTTGCACCTTTTTTCTTGCAATTGCTTTATTCCTTAAATATAAGGAAAATCAGCCGCACTGTAATCCATTTCATTATCAGAATGCCTAAACGAGTATTTTATGTTTTATTTGTTTTTCTTATTAGGAATGTATAATTACTTTCAGTTTTTTGCACCTTTTTCTCGCAATTGGCCTTTTCTTTTATATATGAAATTCAGCGCTTTTAAGTGTAAATCCTTTCAATCATCAGAATGGCTCTAACGTGAATTCAAGCATTTCTTTTTTTTCAGTACTTGTTATTACATATGTTTTTTCTTTTTTTTTTTTTGCTCCTTTTTTCTCGCAATTGTCATTTCCTTATAAACAAAATAGTAGGCGCATTTAACTGTAATCATTATCAGAATTGTTTTAACCTGTATTTTATCATTTTTGCTGTTTTCAGGATCGTATAATATTTCTTGTATTATTTTTACTTTCACCTTTTTTTCTCCCAATTACTTTTTCCTTTAATATAACGAAAATCACGCATTTACCTGCAATACTTTTTCATTATCAGAATGGCTCGAACGGCTTTTTAAACATTTTGCTTTTCTTCAGGATCATTTATATTACTTATTTCATTTTTTCCATTTTTTTCTCGCAATTGCTTTTTCGTTAATAATAACGAAAATCAGCGCATTGTAACTAGAATCATTTCAATTTGAAAAACGTATCTAACGTGATTTTTAATCTTTTTCAGATCGTTTATATTACTACTTCATTTTTTTTCCTTTCAACCCTTTTTCTCGCAATTGCTTTTCTTTAATATAACAAAATCAATTTATTTTAACTGTAATCCATTTCAATATCAGAATGGGCTTTAACGTTAATTTTTAACATTTTTGTTTTTTTTTCCAGGATCGTAAATAAATTACTTGCATTGTTTTTGTTTGATGTTTTTTTCTCGCCATTACTTTTCTTTAATATAATGAAAATTACCGTTATAACTATAATTCGTTTTCATTACCAGAATGGATTAACGTATAATTGAGGCATTTATTCTGGACGTATATATACTTGCATTCTTTTTTTTTTCTTTCTTATTTCTCGCAATTGCTTTCCTTTATATAACGATAATCACATCTTTTACTGTAATTCGTTTCATTATCAAATGGTTCTAACGTGTATTGTTTAGCATTTTGGGCTTTTTTTCAGGATCGATATATACTCTTTTATCCATTTTTTTCGCAATTGATTTGTCAAATAATACAACGAAAATCACGCATTTCAATATTAAAATGGCTCTAAACGTTTATTTCAAGTATTTATGGCTTTTTCAGGATCGTAGATATTTAATTGCATTTTTTTTTTGCACCATTTTTTCACGCAATTTATTCTTTTTATATCACGAAAATCAGAGGATTTAAACTGTTAATCCTTTTCAATATCAGAATGGCTCTAACGTGTATTTTAAGCACTTTTTTTTTTCAGATCGTCCATATTATTTTCGTTTTTTTTTCATGGACTCATTCTTTTTTTTTTTTTTGCACCTTTTTCTCGCAACTTCCTTTTTTTCTTTAATAAAACTAGATCAGGCGCATTTAACTGTAATCCGTTTCATATCAGAATGCTCTAAACGTGTATTTAAGCATTTTATGGCATTTTTTTCAGATCGTCATTTTTTTTTTCTTGCACCTTTTTTCTCGCAATTGATTTTTCCTTAATATAACAAAAATCAGCGCATTTAACTGTAACCCTTCGTTTATCAGAATGGCTCTAACGTGATTTAAGCATTTTTTGGCATTTTTCAGGATCGTCATTTTTTTTTTCTTGCACCTTTTTTTCTCGCAATTATTTTTCCTTTAAATAAAAAAAATCAGTGTATTGAAATGTAAGCCGTTTCGTTATCAGAATGGCTCTAACGTGTATTTTAACATTTTGGCATTTTTTCGGATCGGGTCCATTTTTTTTTCTGCACCTTTTTTCTCGCAATTGATTTTTCCTTTAATATAATAAAATCAGTGCATTGAACGTAATCCCTTTGGCGTTATCCAGACTGCCTCTAACGTGTATTTTAAGCATTTTACGGCATTTTTTCCATAAGATCGCATTTTTTTCTTGCACCTTTTTTCCTCGCAATTGATTGTTGCTGCAACTGCTTGTGTTCTGACAGGCCTGTGATTTTTTTTTTTTCTTTAATCTGCTGCCGGATGCGTGAGTTGGTTCTACTATGAAGCGGTCCTTAAAGGTGTGTTTGTGTGTGGTTAGTTTCGCCTGACAGCG
>NW_028235268.1:0-7457 GCF_977035675.1 Penaeus japonicus | reverse complement strand
ATCTTTTATAATATTATACATCTCCAATCTATTCCATTAATTGCGCTGAAAGAAGAGATCCAAAAAGTAAATTTTATTATTTCATCTTGCCACCGGTTCTTCTTGACCTGCTTGGGTAAGCTATAACCCAGTCTGTTATCTTCTTTGTCCACCTGTCTCCTGTTTCCAACCTTCTAGGACCTTCCCACCAATTTTCTTTTGCAAGCTATTTGGTCGGTTCCCCTGAGTATGTGCCTTTCCGTTCACCTATGAGCACTTACTTATTTTCTCTCAAGTAATTTAGCCACCATTCTATGTTGCAAGCCTCTGTGGATGGCGCGGAAATGCAATGATTTGAAAATCTTCTTTAAAATTATGGGAAATAACATTATTCGTGACAATATGTATATCTGTCGGAAGCACTGCATTTCTATTTTATTATTGGGTTTTATTTCTATTCTCAATATCAATTTTGCTTAAGTTATTAAATACGTAGTGTTTCAGTTGTTGAGTTCGACTGAAGAGAGAGAGCAACATCATCTGCTATTAGCTTAAATGGCACAGCCCTTGCTTTAATTCCTGCATCCTCTATCTATTATTCTTAAATATGGAATCTAGGGAAAGCTGTAAACAGGTTTGATGAAATGGAATAGTTTATATCAAGCAGGGATTATATCGGGTTCTGCGTGGAGCTTGATGGTATAGGTATATATGTATATATAATATATGTATATATATATATATATGTATATATATATTATGTATTTATTTATATAAAATATATATATATTTATATATATATTATACATTTTTATATACTTAAATTCATAAAATATATACATATATAGATATATTTTATATATATATATATATATATATATATATATATTTATAAATATATATATATTTATATATATCTAATATGCATATGTAAGGTTCATACACACACACAACACCACCCACACCACACACTCACACACACACACACACAACCACACACACACAACACACAACAACACCACACACAAACACACACACACACACACATCCACACCACACAACACACAATTATATATTTATATATATTATATATATATATTATATATATATATATATAAAATTATATTTTTATTATATATAAACATATATATAATATATATATATATGTATATATATATAATATATATATATATATATATATAAAATATATATATATATATATGTGTTTCACCCACCACAACACACACGCACACACACTACACTCACAACACATACAGTTATATATATATATCTATATATATATATATATATATTTATTATATACATAAAATATATATATATATAAATAAATAAAAAATTTTATATTATATATAAAATTTTTAATATACATATAAAATATACATATAAAATATATATAAAATTAATATATATAAAATACATATACATATATTTTATAAAATTTTATATAAAATTTCAATTATATATATATATTTAAAATATATTTATACATACATATATACAGGAACACACCCCACACACCCCACCACACAACACACACACACACACACACACAAAACCCCACACACAAAACCCCAAAACCACACAAACACATATATATATATATATTTAATAAATATATATATAAAATTTATTATGATATAAAGTTAAAAATATTAAAATTATTTTATATTTTTAATATATATATATATATATATAAAATATTTATATTTATGTAGGTATGTATTTTGGGTATGCAACACACACAAAACACACACACACAAAACCACCAAACACACACCCAACACACAGAAAGAAAGAAAGATTTTAAACTTATTTTTATAAAGTTTAAAGGACAGGGATAAAAAATTTTTAAGGGCCTTTTTTTTAATTTTTCTCTTTTTTCTTTATCTGATGTAACCCCCCCCCAATTTCCCCCTTTTACCTCCATCACTTTCAAGCTGTCCCCAATCGCCCACGACTGGAAACTCTTTTCTTCCTCCTCCCCCTCCCCCTTCCTCTCCTCCTTCGCTTTTTTTCTTTTTTCCCTTTCACGCACATTGTGCTCCCCTTCCTCTTTCCCCTCTTTTTCCTTTTTCGTCGCCGGTCTCCCCTCCTTCACTCTTTTTTTTTTTCCTTTCACTGCTTTTTGGGCTGGCCCTTTCCCCTTTTCTCCTCTGTTTCCTTTTCGTCTTCCAGTCTTCCTTCTCTTCCTCTTTCCCTCTCCTCGTCCTTCTTCCTCTTTACCTCTTCCCGTCTACTCGCTCTTACTTCCTCTTTGCCCTTTCCCCTTTCCTCTTCCGTCTTCTCTCTTCCTCTTTCCCCTCTTTCCATATACCTACACACACAGTTATTTTACGTATGTTATCTTATCTCCTATATAATACATTCTATTCTCTTCTTCTCCTCCCAGCCTTCTCAAACCATTATGCACTTCTATTTTGCTCAAATGACGTGCGTCCGCTTCACGATCGACAAATCCTTCAGTTTTCTTTCTCTGTTGCTCTGAAGATCTTTGAATTTGTTCATTTATTTGAGCACCTCATTTGGCACATACAATAATATACACATACTCACACACTGCAAACCACACATAAATACACGTGTATATAAATATGTTTGTGTGTGACTGTCATATTTCTCACACCTTTCACTAATTCTGTCCTCTTTTCTTCACGGCCCTTTTTGCCAAACTCACTCCCACATCTATGATCCGATGAACCCAAGTACACAAACTCTCCATCTCCACTACTATTCAACCACTCACCTCTCATCCACCGCAAGGTACTATCTTACTTACCGGCTCATTCATTCCCTCCCTCACTTCCCTGTGTATTCCTCCGCTCACTTCAGCTCCGCTTAACTTAATCCGACTACAGATCACCATGTCATCTCTAACATCATATGCCATGGCGATAACGTCCGGATCTCGTCTAACAACATGAAAACAATCCTTAATGTCATCCTACCACTACGTGCTTCCATCCTTACCACAACACATTCGCTTGTCACACTGTCCTCTTTGACATTCTCCATCGCCTTTGTTTACTTCTCTGACACTCTTGACTTCTTTATACAAGGCGATGCTTCCTCTTAAAAAACTAGTGCGATCCTATCTCTAACAGCAAATAAAGCTAAAACATTCAAGATTATGCAGAAAGTATTTGGAAATTAGGCTAGATGTTTAAATATGGTTTTCAATGTAATGCAACCTGTAATTAGTGTAAAAATGTATTATAAAAAAAAAAAAAATATATATATATATTTATATATTTATGTGTGTGTGTGTGTGCGTGTGTGGTGTAAATATATATATAAAATACATATATATATATATATATAAAAATATATAATATATATATATCTATATATATATATAATATATATATGTGTGTGTGTGTGTGTGTGTGTGTGTGTGTGTGTGTGTATAAATATATAATATATATATTTAATATATATATAAATATAATATATATATAAATATGATATAAATATATATATACTATTATATATATATATAATATAACATATATAGAAGTAATATAATATATATAAAAATATATGTATAGTATATATATATATATATAAAATACATACATTTATATATAATAGTATTATATACATATATATATATAAAAATATATATATATATATATATTTATATAATATATATACATATACATAAATAAAGGTCCAAGCTGGCAGTAATAGGAGACGATTAATAAGTTTATAATCGAGCTAAGAGCAAACCTCGACGTGACGCGCGGTTCCTATTCATCAAGTTAATTTGAATTAATTCTCCGCGTATAAACCATCTTTGAATTCTGATGCAAATCCCTCAATTTCGGAACTGCCGCAAAACAAACTAATATGCGAACCAGAATGTAGAATTTTGCTGTTGAAGTTGAAACGTGTAATAAAGTAGCGTGACATTGCATTAATTTTGGCGGTCTTCTCGAAGTCAGTGTTAACCTTCTGGTGGTTTGCTGTGTTGCAGATTCTGTTGCCAGTTGTTGCCCATTAGGATGATACTGGGTTGATGTTTGGGTGATTGGAATTACAGATAGATTGATGGATGGGTCCACTTTTTTTTTCCTGTGATATTCTGTACCGCACGGACTTGCAATAAAAGCTAAACGTGTTTTTTTTTTTCTTTTTTTTTTCAGAGGGATCGTTAGTGGTCTTTCCCGACATTTTTCCTGAAAAAATGGAAAAAAAATATCATATGATGATCGATTAGCTTTCGTAAATTCTAGTACTAACAACCCCCCGCCACCCCTCCTCCCCCAAAACGAAAAAGAAACACACAAACTCACAAGAGTTCTTAAAATATATCTTTCAATAATCTACAGCAAATACAAAATCCTATTCAATAGTTTACCTATGCAATACAAGCAAGACCAATGATAAAGACCGACCACACATCTCAGAAATGTCTACCGCTGACAACATCAAATAAATCTTCTGGCAAAAAGTAAAAAAGAAATGGGAAAAGTTAAAATGACGTTTTCTCTTTCCTTAGCTTTCATTCTTTTAATTTCATATTTTTATCTCCTTTTTTTATTTATTTTATTTTTATTCCATTTATTTATCTATTTTAATTTATTTCATACTAATAATATTTCATGTATTGTGTAAAATATGACATGTTTTTTTCAAAGCTAAATTTTGCGTATTTTCCCTGTTTCTTCAAGCCCATATTAAACATAAACTTGTAATACCTACGTCTTCCGTACAATATCCCTGGGACAGCTATCAATAAGCCTGGAAATCCAGAGCAAAATAAACATTATTGAATCATAATTTCCTTAAAACAATGTAAATGATTATTACAAAATTTTAAACCCCCAAATGATAAAACAAATAAACTCTGTATAGCTTTTTAAAATTAGTAAAAACCCATTTTTCAATTACCATCGCCAAATGATCAACATTTTCCGGGTTATTAAATACAACCTTTAAAAAAAAAAAAAAAAAAAAAAAAAAAAAAAAAAAAAAAAAAAACGACAGCCCAAACATTAAAATACACAAACATTTACAATACTTATACACCACATTACACATGCAAAAGATTACAACACAACCTTTGGTTTTTTTTGATTTCTCAAACCACCCCCCGGGTGATATTCACTCCGCGCCTCCAAAAGGGAAAGTACACATCCAAAACCCCCTCTCTCTTGTATATTAGATTTCTCGAAGGGAAAACCCACGAAAAGTTTCACTACAACTTGTGTTTGGTTTCTTCGCTTTTTCCCTTTGTTTTTGGGTTTCCCTACTATTTTTTTTTTATTTTTTTACTCCTCTCTCCTCTCCTCCTCCTCTTTTATTTAAAAATTTTTTATGTTTTATTTTTTTTTTGTACCCGGGATGTCCCTGGGCAAAAATTTTTTTCTATTATTTTGGTTTTAGAAATTTGGTTTTTTTTTTTTTTCTTGTTTATGTTAAAAAAACATGGGAAAAGGAAAACAAAAAGTTTTATGAAAATAGGAAAAAAGGTTAGACATATGTGTTGTTTTTCATGTAAGATGCCCCCCCAACCCCCACACCCACACCACAAAACACATCCCCCCCCAAAAAAACACAACACAACACACACACACACACATAATTTATAAAATAAATAAATAAATTTTTATAATATATATTTTTATATAAAAATATATCTATAATAAAGATATAAAAATATATAATATATAAAATAATATATATAAAATATATAAAAAAATAAATATATATATAAATATAAAAATAATTAAAATATATAAATTATTAAAATATATAAAAATTTTATATATAAATATATATATAAAATATATATAATATATATAATATATATATATATATATATAAAAACAACAACACACCACACCACACCAAAAACTAAAAAAACACACACACACAAAATAAAATTAAATAAACCCCAAAACATATATATAGACCCAAAAATATAATAGTATGTATGGGAACCCCCAAAGAAATTTATCACACTGAAATTCGAATACACACACGCATACAAACCCCAATGGCGGATCCAAAAAAGTGGGGAGACACCCCTCCCTTATATTTGGGGATAAATTGTGTCCCTGCAACCGGGGAATAAACAATAAACCCGAACATTTTGGGGAACCAATCTGCAAATTTTTATTACTAATTTTTTTTTTTTTTTTTTAAAATTTTTTTTTTTATTTATTTTTTTTTTGTCTTTCTGAAACCCTATAGATTATTAATGCCGACTTCAAAATTTGGGCAGGGATAAGAAAGAAAGACAATTTTCTGGAAAATACAGAAAAGGGAAAAAAAAAAAAGTAAAAGAAGAAGAAAAAATCGGAAAAAAGACAAAAAAAGAGAAAGAAGAAAAAGAAGAAGAAGAAAGAAGAAGAGAGAGAGAGAGAAATGAGGGAGGGGAAAAAGATAAAAAAGAGAGAAAAAAGCGAAAACGAGAAAAAGGGGGAGAGGGGGGAGGAAGAGGGAGAAAGAGAGAGAGAGAGAGAAAGAAGCGAGAGAGGAGAGAGGAAAAAAGACCGGGGGGAGAGAAGAAGAGAAGAGAAAAGAGAGAAGAGAGAGAGAGAGAGAAAAGAGAAAGAGAGGGAGAGAGCGACGAGCGAAGAAAAAGAGAGAGGGGAAAATTAAAAAATAATCCCTTCCCAAATTCCCCAGGTTTTGGGATTCAACGCCTAAGTATTCAAAACCTTATTACAGATTCAAAACCTAATGCAATTTTATCGAACATTTCATAAAACTGTCGTTCTTTTATTTCCGGGGTTAGAGGCAATACAAGTTTTTTAAAAATTTAAATAATAGATTCGTTTTTGGTTCTCTTAATTCTCATTCACATTGTAGATTGAGAATTATAAAAAAGGGAATGCAAAAACAATTAAAAATGTAACAAATTTTTTAAAATTTAATTTTTTTTAATTTTAAAGTAAACATTTATTTAAACTTAAAAAAAATCAATTAAATTTTGAAAAAATCTGTAAGATAAAAAAATTTTTCGGAAAATTAAAATTTTAAACCTTTTTTCAACGAAAAAATTTTTTTATGTTGAACCCACATCAAGGTAGGAGCAAATTGAAATATTTTTTTATTTAGGTTTAATTTTTTTCCCCCTTTTTTTTGGCTTCAATTTTCTTTAAATTTTAAAAAATTTTGTAAATTTCTAGTTATGATTTTAAGTTGCACGACAAAAATTTTCATAAAAAAGCCCTAAACCCAATTTTTGAAAATCAAATTTTAAAAAAATGAAAAATTTGCCTGTATATCTTTCTTTAAAGCGGATGGAAATAAGTTGCTAGTGTTTTAAAAAAACATGGGGGATAACAACCAAAATTTTTAACACCAACAATTTTTTCCCAAGAAAAGAAAAAGATAATAAAAAAAACATTTGCCTGAATGGTTAGATGAAGGGGAAAAATCTTTAAAAGGGCCTTTAGTAAAGGGCCCCAAAAAAAATTTTGGGGGACTGGACCAAATTTTTTACCTAA
>NW_028235266.1:0-6728 GCF_977035675.1 Penaeus japonicus | reverse complement strand
ATATAGATATATATGTATGTGTAGTATATATATATATATATTTATTATATATTTATATATATAAATATTATATATATATATAGACTATAGTTATATTATATACAGATACCACAGATGGAAAGAAACAATATACACCACAACATCACACATACACACTCACATTACATCACACCACCGCATGAACCTTCTGTGTTGCATTACGATACAGGGATGAAAACAGAAGACCTAATTACTAATACTGATAATGAAAAAATTTGTACGGGTGCGCCGAACGTGCGACGGCGCGCGAACCTAATTCAGCTTAATTATCTGATATAGATCTACTGTTAACATTGATACACACACACACCACACACCACACACACACACACACACACATTATATATATATATATTTCTATATATATATATATATATCTATATATATATGATATATTTTTATATTTGTATGTATATATATGTGTGTGTATTTGGTATGTTTTTGTTAGTTGTTGTTGTTATATATATAATATATATATATATATATATTTATATTTATATATATATATATATATATATATATTTATTATATATATGTTAATTGTGTTTTATCACAAATTCATTTTTATCCCATAATCATTATTATTAGCAACCAGAAATACCTCTAACCATGAATGTATTTCTACCAATTAACATGTTTTCCCCAGCACACCTGGTAGGAATGCGCAATGCTGTGTTTTAAATAAAAAAAAAACATTCCGGAAAATGCCCCCGCCGTCATAGTTAATAAGGGAGAGGGGTTCATCCCAAAGGCTGATGGCACATGTCGAAATATAGAGCCGTTTGGGTGGCTGGTATACGCGAGCGAGGAATTCCGAACCTACTTACTCAGCCTGAAGTTCGAACTTCGTGTCAACACTTTCATTGGTGTTCGACAATCTTTTCCGCCTCTACTCTTGTGATAATCAATCATCCCATTTTACCACTGCTCCTCCGTTCTTGCAATTTTTTTCATTCCAACATATAAACAATACTGAATATCAAATTAGCTAAACACAATATATATACATACATAATATATGCAACGGAAGAGAAGTAATGACTTTTCGATGATGCTAATCTGTTTTTAAATCCTACTTTCTAATAAAGGGGAAATATAGCTTTTAACGCCCAGTAAGATTTACGATTAAGATAGTGCCAATAGTTGTGAAAAAGCTTCAAAAATGTTTTAATCTTCTCCCCATACAAGGTCCTCATATCTTGTTCAGGGTTAAAGAGCGGGGGTAAGACTGTGTAAAAGATTATTTATTTATTTATAATGTTCAATGATGTCATGTCATGTCATGTATGATAAAGCTATGACAGAACTGCAACAAAGATACATAGAAAATGATACCTGAACAAACGATGGGAATGATGATTACCATGATAATGATATCATCAGTAATAATGAAGATGCTAATAACGGTAGTAACAATGATACTACTGTGATGTTATGAATGATATATAAATAGTCATTTTGATGACAGTGATTACCGTAAGGATAATGATAATAGTTGGCAACAGTAATAATACGACTATCACTAATACTGTCAATGATGGTGATTGTGACACTTCCACTAACAACAATAACAACCTCGACAACAGTAATAATAATAATAATAATAATAAAAATAAGAATAACAGGAACAGTGATAATAATGATGATATTAATGATGATTATAATAACAATGCTAATCATAATAATACTACCAATAAAAATGGCAGTGACAGTGATATTGACAATAATAATAAGAACAAAAATGATGACGATGATAATAATAAAATGACGATAACAGGAATGATAATAGTGATAATAATGATAATGATAATGGTAATAATAAAAATAATGGTAATAATGAAAATAATGGTAATAATGATGATAATGGTAATGATGATAACAATAATGCTGATCATGGTGATTATAATAGGAAAAACGACAACGAAAACAATGATAAAGAAAACAATAATGATAATATCAACTGTTATGATAGTAATAATAATAATGACAATCATAACTACTCCTTATTACTTTTTTTAAATCCACCAATATTAGTTTAGGATGATGATTATAATATTTTTTTTATATATATAAATAAATATATTCTTACATACATTATATATATATTTATATATATTATTTATATAGTATTTATATTTATATATATATATATGTATATATGCATATATATATCATATATGTATTTATATTTATTATTTATATATATATATATATATATTATATATTATTATATATATTTTATATATATGTATATGTATATGTATATATATATGCATATGAATATATTATTTTCACACAACACTTATATATATATCTATATATATCTGATTATATCTATTATATCTATATATCTATATATCTATATATTATATATCTATATAATATATTTATATATTTTATATTGATATATATATGTATATATATATTATTATTTATATATTGATTTTATTATATATGCGTGTGTGTGTACTATAAATAACACACACAAACACACACACACACACACTAATCACACACATAACCCACACATACATATATATATATATATTTATTTATATATATATATTGTATATATATATATATATATATATATATAGTCACACACACACAAATCACACTCCACACTCACACTCAACACACACACCGCAGTTATAGTTATAGATATATTTATTGATATATATATATATATATATATATATATACATACATCACATATTTATGTATATATATACATATACATATATACAACCATATATATATATATATTATATATATATATATATATTATTATTATATATATATATATATATTTATGTATATATTATATATATTTATATATATATATATAATATATATATATATATTTATATATATTTATATATATATATATATATAATATACACACACACAACACACAAACACACACACATATATATTATATATTTATATATATTATATCTTTATATATATAAATAATATATTTATATTCATATAATACTATTATTCATATATATATATATATATATATATATATATATTTATATATATATATATATATATTATTATATATACACACAAAGACACACTACACACACCCATACCACGTATACAACACACACACACACACACACACACACACATATATATAATATATATATATATAATATATATTATATATATAATATATATATATTTATACATACATATATCTATATATATATATATATATATTATTTATATATATATATATATAAATTATTATTATATATATATATTAAATATTTGTATATAAATATATGTGTGTGTGTGTTGTTGTGTTAGTGTTGTTGGTGTGTGTATGTGTGTGTGTGTACTTTATGACGGTAAGTTAAAATTCAACATGTGATCGTGTGTGTTTGTGTACACACACACACACACTGAATATATATGTCATATACAGCTGAAGAAACGGAAATTATTTCGCAATTAATTCCAGGCTTAGTCGTTCAAGCTCAAGTGATTCTCACACAAAAGTTACGTAGAACGCACACAATGGTAATTATCCCCCTCCCCCTCCCCCTCCCCCTCCCCTTCCCATTATGCCACTTCGCAATCGGGAAAGATTTGCCCACCCAAAGTACCTGAAGTGGCTAGCGAACACAAATGGTCTTACTCTTCATCGAAAATTTTGTAGGGCATTAAGACCATCAATTCTGGTACTATTTAAACCTCTTGGTTATTTTCCAAAGACTCGTTCTTCCTGTTACTTTTAAAGTGTGGCTGCCGATAACAACCTCGAGTAAATACTTGAACTTAAGAAAAAACGTTTCGCTTTGCATGATTTATGATGCAGATTACGATTGGAAAATGACGATGGTAATAATGATAAATAGTAAATAATGATTTGACAATAATTAACAATTAATGATAATAGAAATAATAATAAAATGGATTTTGATGATGATGATTAGGGTAAAGGAGGAGGAAGAAGAGGAGGAGGTTGAATATCAATAATAAATAATGTCATGATAATCTAACATAAATGGGATCTAATGATATACTACTAATAGTTAATAGTAATGTTATCAATGATATATTACTTATTATCGCCTTAAAGGAGCCAGATAAAAAAAGGTAAGGTAAATGGGCAAAACACATCACAATTGTTTTCCTTGCTTCCGTCCAGCCAGTCGAGAGAGCTTCAGCGAACCTGGCGAAAAACTGCTGTGCCTGATGGGGAGCCGCTTACTTCTTCTCTGATTACAGCTGATAAGCAGGCGTATCAGCTCTTTATCAGCTGCGAGGTTCGGTTGGACATTTCGAGACGGAATAGCTGGTGGGCATTTTGAGGGGCTTGTGTTGAGATCTAGAGCCATGTGCACACACACACACACACACACACACACACACACACACACACACACACACACACACATATATATATACATGCAGCCAGGCGGAATTTCATCCAAAGAAGTTCAACTGAATCAAAATATTTCTTATTTCTAAATGATGATTGCCATACGTACATACATACATACATATATATATATATATATATAATATATATATTATATTATTATAATTATAAATATATATTTATATATATATATATGCATATATTTATGTAAGTTATATACCATACTAAATATGTATATATATATACACAAATATATATAGAGATATACGTATATATTATATATATATATATATATATATATATATATATATATATATATATATATATATATATATATATATATATATATATATATGCGCGCAAACATACACACACACACACAAACACCAATTCTGGGCGGCCATCGCATCCCAGCCAGGTCATTGCCATCCAATGAGAGTGCAGGTCAACACAGAGGCCGCTAAGCTGGCATGTTGCCAAAGAATAAAAGATGAGAAGTCACCAGAAAATAGATGAAGCTACAGACCTATCAGATAAACCCTCCTTCCAATTCAAATCCCCCTAATGGATTTATGAATCTAACCAGCTTCCCTTTCCCCCCTGGGAAGTTAATGGGGGAGATCCATGTAAGACTATAAGGATGGAGGCGATCAACAAGAGGCTCCATCGATAAGCAACAAATCCGGAGAAGAATTCAAGATGAGGATGAGGAGCTCTGCAATCGCCTGGATTCTCGTCCAGAAGCCGCACTTACCCGGTGGCCCAAAAGCCTCACCAGGATCAGTGATAATGAAGAAGTTAAGGCAATCTTCACGGCAGCAGGAATATGAGGCCGATGAAACGGCAAGGAGGCACAAGTCAAGAGGAGAATAACAAGAGAAGATATAAAAGTAGAAAGAGCAGCGATGAACAAGTTGATGCCACCTTCACGACGCTAGACATAGGCGCCGGTGGAACGAAGGGAGGCAACAACAAGACAAGAAGACAGAAAAGAAGAAAGAAAAGCATTTACCTAGCAACTAACGAAGATCTTAAGAGGGCCTGAAACCGCAAGATCTTAATCAAGACCACAAGCTAACCGGCAGAGCTCCACTTCAGCGTCAAGCACGGCACATCACCCCAGCAATGACAGGTGATGTGCGAGGTCTGGGTCTTTGTCCAGTTACTAAGGGCGCACATGCATGCTATTTCTCTCACTTTCTTCCCCTGGTCTTAGAAACTTCATCCTTTCTCCACTTTTTCTGAACTTTCCTTCTATTACTTGATCTCCGCAGAAATTTATTTTTCTTTCTCCCTCCAGCTCCCTTCATCATATCCTCTGTACTTTACATACTGCCACGATTGAAAGGTTGACCTGGGGCGTGTTCGGCTGCCAAGGGCGCATCTGCACACTATTCTCCTACTTCTTTCTCCTGGCGCTCCATTCTTGAACTATGCTTAACTTGCTAACTCTCACTTTATCTCCTCCCAACTTCCATTTCCACAAAATATGCTTATATTTATAAAAGATGGGTTGTCTATCAATAATAAGTTGTGTTGTAGACATGTGTTCTAAAACCGGGTCTCTAGTTCTCGCTCTGTCATTGTGTGGACGGTTGAAATATTGAGCTTGGCGGAGGATTGCGCTCTCTGAGTGCTTTCTTATTATCATCTTGGTCTCTTTATTTTTGTCTCAAAATTAGCATTTTCTGGTATCATTATACATCTACTATTTTTATTGCCATTTTTCGTTACCGATACGGTTACCCACTATCATTATTGAACTGTTATCCATTACTGCATGTCTCACCTTATGCTGTATTGAATCATAGCCAAAGGGAATCAGATAACTTTAAACTGATAGGAAAGTTAATTCAGGGAATAAACCCTAAATTTATTGGTTGTTCATTGAAATCGTAGTTTCCTCAGTCGCCAGAATGGATAATGGATGAGGCTGAGCTGAAATCTAGAAAGCTGATACTTTTGCTCAATAATGACTAGTTACTGTGGAATGATTTAGTAATAATTTTTTGATAAGTGACAAGTTTTGAAATACAAAACTCTTGTCGTATTCAATTTTACGGTAATTGTAAATAACTCAATATTTCGACTCATTAGCCAAATAAATTAGGGACAGGGTTCCTCCCATGATGTAAATATCAATCATATGATCCATTATGATTAATTTTTGATGGAAGATTAGATGTGAAAAACCCATGGAAATAATGGTTGGCCAAAGATGGTGAAACTTAAAGTCCACGATTCATAAAGGATAGTCTACCTGCAAATGAGTACTATTCTAACAGTCATT
>NW_028235265.1:0-5000 GCF_977035675.1 Penaeus japonicus | reverse complement strand
ACGCACACATACATATATATCATAATTATATAATATAGTTAATATTATAATATATATCACTATACTATCTACATCATATATATAGCATACTACTATATAAAAATATATAGATATATATATATATATACATATATTCACTATGTAACATAATATAATAATATATATATGAATCTATTATCTATATACTATATATATTCGTATATATATATTATAACATACACACATTCACCACACCAACACACCCACACACTCCACACACACAAACACACACACACCCACACACACACACACTCACACCCACAAACAAACAACACACCCACATCACCACAACCACACACATCCACACACAACCACCTATATAAATATATATATATCTCTATCATATATAACTATAAATATATATATACATTAGCATATATATATAATTGTATATATATATAACTCTATATATATAATATCATATAGCATATATACATATATATCTCATAATATAATATAACTATAATAATATATATAAAAATAGAATATATTGTAACATATATATAATTAATATATCATGATAATATATATATATATATAATATATATAAATCCACATACACACACACACACACACATACACACAACACACAACACACACACACACACACTAACACAACACATATATAGATAATATATATAAATATATATATATATATATATATATAATATATATATATATATATAATATAACAACACACACATCACACCCACACACACACACACATACATCTTAGTACACTATATCATATATATATATATACATATAATCTAAATAATATATATATATATATGTACAACTACATATATAATATTATAATATATATATAACTATAGTTATATATCTTTATTATACATATAGTATATATATATATATATTATCATATATAGAATGTATATATCATAAATATATAATATTATAACTGAGTATATATATATTTATATATATATATATATACACACACCGACACACACACACACCACACACACACACACACAACATCAACACACAACACACAACACACACACCACAACAACACACACTCTCACCACACACACACACACATATATAGTATATATATATATATATATATAAGATAACAATAGTATATAAAATATAATATATTACATCATATGTATATCATATAATATATATGAATTCGTACCATACATAAATATATATATATTATACTAAGTATATAGATATAAATTCTATAGTATCAAATATATATATATATATATCAATTATAAGGATAATAGTATAATATATACATACAACACAAAACACACCACACTCAATCAACCCAGAAGAAAAGAAAGAAAAAAAAAAAAGATTTTTTTTTCATTTCAAGATGCACTTTGGTCTTCAACTGTCTCATGCGTTTTCCCCTTTTATGTCCCATGGTCGGACTCGGATGTTTCATTCTAATCTCCCTTCCCTAGCGGTTTTGTGATTTTTTCATTTTTCTCTATTCACATTAAGGAAACATGTCTGCTATAGACTTACGCCGTGTTTCATTTCTAACCCCAGTCTATGCTCGCGTCCTGCAATATAGGTAAGAAAAGTAAATTCTAGTGTGTGGTTCGCTATCTGTTTATTCACGCTACGTGTACTCACTCACACGTATAATTGAACGTGTGCTTTTTTTTTTTTTTTTTTTTTTCTTTTATGGAATTTACCCGTCCCCCTACTTCGATGAAATAAAATTACCCTTAAATTCAAGGGGAAGGCTTCATACTTAAATAAATAAAAAAGTATATGATAATAATGATAAGATGAAATACACATGTATATCAACTTTTTCTGGTTTATTTACCTATAGCAAAAAAGTTCGAAATTATCATTGTGTGTACATATCACCGTGTTAAAAGTCCAGTCTTTCTATCTATATTATTTAAAACCCAATTCTAAGCCAAAAAACTATATGGAGATCAAAATTCAGAAGATTGGGGCTAAATGGGAGTTAAGACTCAACTTAGTATCGTATCCGAAAAAGTAACCTATAAAAAAAAGCCATTATGTTGCAAAAAACACCTCGCTACTACTTACTTTCGTCATCAGGTGATTGTCCTTCCCTTTATTGATTATGCACAATGGCTGTCTTAATTTGGCTTGATCTCTACGTGGCCATCTGGTCACCATCAACAGCCCCATATATACATACTCTTCTTACTATTTTTAGTATTAGCCCATTATAACCCAAAAAAGAATGTCTTACCACAATATGCCTTACCTTGCTGTTTAGCCTAGCTTCATTGTATGAAAAACTTATCTCCGAACCTATTGGTCCTACTGACATTCATTCAATTCTTTTTAAGCGAGTATGAGTGAATTGTGTTTTCCTGGAAACATATTCGTCAAAAAGACTGGAAAATAACACTTGCTTGACTGCAGTTTATTTAAGTCCGAGCAAAGTGGTGATTAACACCATGCTCTTATGTTCATGTCTGATCAATTGTACATAAACAAGACAGCCTTTTAAGCAAAATCGGATTACCTAATTCGTAAAAGTAATAGCTTGTATAATGACCGATGAGTACGTTTGTTCACTCTGGACCAAATAAACATAAAATCGATTGGAAATTTTCAACCCACATCGGCTGAGCCTCAACATTGGCCATTCTACCAGTCTATCTTCTGCGAATTCAGTCGATGTTACAATTTACCAAATAGTAAAAGGGCCCCCCCTTGCATCCCAACAATACCCAATTCTCCCTCTTGTCCATGATAATATTCTTTCATGCATATAGAGCGTAACACGAAACTTGAATACCCTTTGATACACACTGCCACTTGATACGTACTTTGTCACTTCATTCAGCCATTACTTTTTAGAGATACTTTGTGTTTATCCAAGTCTCCCCTAAACCTCAACATTCACAAGATTTATAATCTTGTGAATGTCAAACAAATTTAGACATTCAAAGATTTCCTTTTTCTTTTCCGTCCAATAAACAAGTTCCTTGAACTAAAAATCACTTTTGTTATATCTCTCGTCGATATGATTCTTTCGTGATACACTTAGTTTGGTAAATTGTTTTTTTTTGGCAGTTTTTATCTATTTTTTTATATTTTTTTTATTATTTCTATTGTTTCTTAGAGTTATTGTATCATAATCATGATTACTAGATTCATTAACATCATTGCCATCATAAGATAACGATAATTATTTAATAGAAGATTGTAACAATTATCATCGCATGATATTTTCTATACTATTATTTATAATTATTTGTTATAAGAGTCCATTTTACCATTATCATGGATTATCATTATTCAACGCTCCTTCCTAGTATTTACCATTTTTATATGGTGGTAATGTTGATTATTATTGTTATTAATTTATTATACTATTATATTTTATCCTTTATCATATTTTTAACATTATCATCAATATACACTTTTCATTATCTTCACTTTTCTTTAATCACTAACCTTAATTACTATCTTTATTTTACAGTAATTATTTTATTAACTTTATCATTATTTTATCATTACTATTATCATATTCATAATCATTATCATCCTTGCTATTTTTATTATCACTGTCATTATTATTTACAACATTATGATGATTTTTATATAATCATATTATAATAACAATAAAAATATACATTGAAACGTTAATAATAATTTGTAATAATAATTATTAATAGCTAATATTGCAAAAAATGATAGAAAACTTTCATTATTATATCATACAATCACATTATTCCATCATCATTTATATATAGTCATAATCTTATTCTTATAAAAAATTTTTTTTCCTTTACATGTCAAACAAAATAAATAAAGATAAAAGAATACTCTCTAGTCACGTTATCCAAATTTCATAATAGAATCTAACAGTTACCATTATTTTCTCATATCATTATCCTTACGGGCTTCAGTATCAACAAATTAGTTAAAAATTAAATAAAAAACTTTCATTTTACTTTTTCAAACTCTCCTTGGCATTTGATAGTCATAAAATTGAAAAATTAGTTATTATAATTTGCCTTCAAATCAGTAATGAACCTTTTAAAAGAGTACACAAACTCACTCATACACACAATACTCAAATATATTAGATATAAATATATATATATATATATTTTTATATATATTATATAATATATAATATCATAAGGTATACATTTACACTATTAATATATATATATATATAATTTATTTTAATATATATGATATAATATATATATATACATATATTCATATATATAATATACATACACACAACAACACTCACACTCAAACAAACTCCCACACACATACTCAAACACACACACATACTCACACACTATATATATACATATATATATATTATATATATATATTATAGATATAATAAGACTCACACACACACACACACACAACAACACACACACACCCAAACGCACATATATATTATTATAATATAATATATATATAAATATTAATTTTATATATACATATACATTATATTATAATATATATATATTTATATTTTACATTTATAAATATTTATATATTTATATATATTTATATATTTATGAATAATACCATATTATATATATATATATAATATAAATATATAATAAATATATATATATATAATATTATAATATATTTTACTATAAATTATAAAAAATATATATTATATATATTAATAATATATATATATATATATATAATATATATATAATATATAATATAATGTATATATTATATATTTATTATATATCAAATATATATATATATTTATATATTATATTTATATAAATATTACATAAAACACACTACACACCACACACACACACACTCACACACACAACACTCACACACACTCACACACACATATATATAAAATATATAATAAATATATTTATATTTATAGAATATATATAGTTAAAATATATAACAATATTTATATATTTATATATATATTTATATTTCTATATATATATATATATTATATATATATA
>NW_028235264.1:0-4570 GCF_977035675.1 Penaeus japonicus | reverse complement strand
GATTACAGTTCAATGCACTGATTTTTGTTATATTAAAGGAAAAATCAATTGCGAGAAAAATGTGCAGGAAAAAAAATGCATAGTAATATTAAGGAAAAATCAATTGCGAGAAAATAGGCGCAAGAAAAAAAAAATCGACGATCCTGAAAAATGCCAAAAATGCTTAAAATACACGTTAGAGCCTTTCTGATAACGAAACGGATTACAGTTCAATGCCATGATTTTTGCTATATTAAAGGAGGAAAATCAATTGCGAGTGAAAGGTGCAAAAAAAAAAACGACGATCCTGAAAAAAGCCAAAAAATGCTTAAAAATACCGTTAGAGCCATTCTGATACACGAAACGGATTACAGGTCATTCACTGATTTCTAGTTTGTCTTAAGGAAAAATCAATTGCGAGAAAAAAGGTGCAAGAAAATAAAAATGACGATCCTGAAAAAATGCCAAAAAGGCTTAAAATACACGTTAGAGCCATTCTGATAACGAAACGGATTACAGTTCAATGCACTGATTTTTGTTATATTAAAGGAAAAATCAATAGCGAGAAAAAAGGTGCAAGAAAAAAAAAATGACGATCCTGAAAACATACCAAAAATGCTTAAAATACACGTTAAAGCCATTCTGATAACGAAACGGATTACAGTTCAATAGACTGATTTTTGTTATATTAAAGGAAAATCAATTGCGAGAAAAAAAATGCAAGAAAAAAAAATGACGATCCTGAAAAAATGCCAAAAATGCTTAAAATACACGTTAGAGCCATTCTGATAACGAAACGGATTACAGTTCAATGCACTGATTATTGCTATATTAAAGGAAAAATCAATTGCGAGAAAAAAGGTGCAAGAAAAAAAAATAAAGATCCTGAAAAAAGCCAAAAATGCTTAAAATTAGTTAGGAGCCATTCTGATAACGAAACGGATTACGTTCAATGCACTGATTTTTTTGGTATATTAAAGAAAATTAATTGCGAGAAAAAAGGTGCAATGAAAAAAAAAAAAAAAAAATGACCGATCCTGAAAAAACCCAAAAATGCTTAAAATCACGTTAGAGCCATTCTGATAACGAACGGATTACAGTTCCGATGCACTGATTTTTGTTTTAATAAAGGAAAAAACCATTGGGAAGAAAAAAGGGCAAAAAAAAAAATGACGATCTAAAAAAAGCCAAAAATGTAAAAACACGTTGGGGGCTTTCGTTTAACGAAAGGATTCAGTTAATCCTGATTTTTTTAATTTTAAATGAAAAATCAATTGCGAAAAAAAGGGTAAGAAAAAAATAACGATCCTAAAAAAATGCCAAAAATTCTTTAAATACCGTTAGAGCAGGGGAAACAAAAACGGATTACTTTAAAAAGCAGATTTTTGCTTTTAAAAGGGGAAAAATAAATTTTCGAAAAAAAGGGTGCAAAAAAAAAAGACCTAAAAAAATGCAAAATTTTAAAATCCTTTTTAGCCATTCTGAAACAAAAGGGATTACATTTCAATGCACTGATTTTGATTAAAGGGAAAAAAAAATTGCGAGAAAAAAAGGTGCAAGAAAAAAAAAAATGAGATCCTGAAAAATCCCAAAAAATTTCTTAAAAACACGAAAGGCCTCTGATCCAAAAACGGATTACGTTCAATCCTTTTTTTTTCAAAATTTTAAAGGAAAATAAATGGCGGAAAAAGGTGCAAGAAAAAAAAAGGGACGATCCTGAAAAAAAAAAAAAGCTTTAAAATACACTTTGAGCCTTCTGAAACAAAACGGAAAAGTTAAAGCACTTTTTTTTAAATTTAAAGGAAAAAAATTTTTGCGAGAAAAAGGTGCAGAAAAAAAATGACGATCCTGAAAAAAAGCCAAAATCTTAAAATACCTTTAGAGCCATTCTGATACGAAACGGATTACGTTCAATCACTGATTTTTTTTTTAAAAGGGGAAAAAATAAATTGCGAGAAAAAGGTGCAAGAAAAAAAAATACATCCTAAAAAAGCCAAAAAAAAATGTTTAAAAACACGTTAGAGCCTTCGATAGAACGAAATTTACAGTTAAATGCCTGTTTTGTATATTAAAGGAAAAATCAATTTGCAAAAAAAAAGGCAAAAAAAAAAAATGATAGAAAAAAACCAAAAAAAATGTTAAAAAACCGTTGGCCTTTCTGAAAACGAAACGATTACATTTTCAATGCACTGTTTTTGTATTTTAAAAGAAAAAATCAATTGCGAGAAAAAGGTGCAAAAAAAAAAATGGGCGATCCTAAAAAATGCCAAAATTTTTAAAACACGTTAGAGCCTTCTAAAGAAAGGATTCAGTTCAATGATGATTTTTGCTATATTAAAAGGAAAAATTAATTGGAAAAAAAAGGTGCAAGAAAAAAAAAAATTACGATCCTGAAAAAAAGCCAAAAATGCTTAAAATACACGTTGGGGCCATTCTGATAACAAAAACAAATTACAGTTCAAGCACTGATTTTGTTTATTAAAGGAAAAAACTTTGCGAGAAAAAAGGTGCAAGAAAAAAAAAGACGCTTGAAAAAAATCCCAAAAATGCTTAAAATAACTTTAGACCTTCTGATAACGAAACGGATTTTTTAAAAAGCAAAAATCAGTGATTGAACTGTTCCGTTTCGTTTCAGAATGGTTTTCTAAGTGTATTTTAAGCTTTTGGAATTTTTTTAGGATTCATTTTTTTTTTCTTGACCTTTTTTCCGAAATTTGTTTTTTTTCCTTTATTAACAAAAAATCAGGATTGAACTGTAATCGTTTTCGTTTTCAGAAGGTTTAACGTGTTTTTAAGCTTTTTGCATTTTTCTCGTCAATTTTTTCCTCCCCCTTTTTTCCCCGAAAATTTTGATTTTTCCTTAAAAAATACAAAAAATCAGGCATTGAACTTTTTTCGTTTCGTTTTTCAGAATGGCTCTAGTTATTTTAACTTTTTTGGGCTTTTTTCAGATCGCTTTTTTTTTTCTTGCCCCTTTTTTTTTCCAATTGTTTTTTTCTTTAATTTTAAAAAAATCAGGCATTAAACTTAATCCGTTCTTATAAAATGGCTAAAAAGTGTTTTTAAAATTTTTGGATTTTTTTCAGGATCGTCATTTTTTTTTCTTACTTTTTTCTCGCAATTGATTTTTTTTTTTAAATATAAAAAAATCGTGCATTGAATTTAATCCGTTTTGTTATCAAAAAGGCTCTTCGTGTATTTAAAACATTTTTTTAAGTATCGCCCATTTTTTTTTTCTTGACTTTTTCTGAAATTGATTTTTCCCTTTTAAATATAGCAAAAATCAGGCTTTTAACTGTAACCCCGTTTTTATCAAAGGCCTCAAACTTTTATTTTAAGTTTTTTGGTTTTTTCGGGATCGCCATTTTTTTTTCTTGCACCTTTTTTCTCGCTTTTTATTTTTCCTTTAATAAAACAAAAATCAGTCTTACTGTAAAAACCCGTTACGTTATCAAAGGTTTAAACGTGTTTTTAAGCTTTTTGCCTTTTTTCAGGATCGCATTTTTTTTTCTTGCACCTTTTTTTCTCGCAATTGATTTTTCCTTTAATAACAAAAATGTGCATTGAACGAATCCTTTTCGTTACAGAATGGCTCTAAGTGTATTTTTAAGCATTTTTGGTTTTTTTTCAGGATCGTCATTTTTTTTTCTTGCCCTTTTTTTCCGAAATTGATTTTTCTTTAAATAAAAAAAATCATGCATTAACAAAAGTTTCGTTTCCCAGAATGGTTCTAAGTTTTATTTTAAGCATTTTTGGTTTTTTCAAAACGCATTTTTTTTCCTGACCTTTTTTCTCGCAATTGTTTTTTCCTTTAAAAAAACAAAAATCATGCATTGAACTGATCCTTTTCGTTTTAGAATGGCTCTCGTGATTTTAAGCATTTTTTCAGGTCGTCATTTTTTTTTTGCCCCTTTTTTTCGAATTGATTTTTCCTTTAATATACAAAAACCCGTGCTTTTGAACTGAAAATCCGTTTTCGTTATCAGAATGGCTCAACGGTATTTTAAGCATTTTTGGTTTTTTTTCGGGAAACACATTTTTTTTTCTTGAAACCTTTTTTCTCGAAAATGATTTTTCCTTTAATAGCAAAAATCAGTGCATTGAACTGTAATCGTTTCGTTATAGAATGCTCTAAACGTGTTTTTTAAGCTTTTTTTGGTTTTTTTTGGTGCATTTTTTTTTTTGCCCTTTTTTTTTGCTTTGTTTTTCCTTTAATATAGCAAAAATCGTGCATTGAACTGTAATCCCCTTTGTTATCAGAAGGATCTAAGGTATTTTAAGCATTTTGGAATTTTTTCGGGATCGTCATTTTTTTTTTCTTGCACTTTTTTCTCGCAATTGATTTTTCCTTTATATAAAAAAAATCTGCATTGAACAAACCCCGTTACTTTATAAAATGGCTCCAAAGGTATTTTAAGCTTTTTTGGCTTTTTTCAGGTCGCATTTTTTTTTGCAAATTTTTTCCCCAAGATTTTTCCTTTAATTAAAAAAACAGTCCCAAATTGAACGTATTCCGTTTCTTTCAGAAGGCTCAAAAGGTATTTAAAAACATTTTTGGGTTTTTCAGATCGTCTTTTTTTTTTTTTCCCTT
>NW_028235263.1:5000-8545 GCF_977035675.1 Penaeus japonicus | reverse complement strand
CCCCACACACACACACCACACATATATATACATTTTATATTGGACAGTATTTAATCTATAAATATATATGTGAGAAAAATGGTAGAATGCAGTAATGCATTTAATATAGAAATACAAATTTTACCTCTCTGACCGAGACTAGATCTCGGTCGTCAGAGTGACAATCCCGGTTACTAAACCAATAGGCCATGCGACCCACTGAAAGAATTGTCTAACCAGATGCCTTATATTCATCATGGAAGTTACCTATATACTCTTAGCAGAGCAGTGATTGATCTGCAAAGAGTATATAGGTAGTTTCCGTGATGGTTGTAAGGCATCTAGTTAGACAATTCTTTTAGTGGGTCGCGTGGTCTATTGGGTTAGTAGCCGGATTGTCACTCTGATGACCCGGGAACAAGTCTCGGTCAGAGAGGTAAAATTTGTATTTATACATATTATACATATATAAGTATATATAAGTTGTATTCATCGTATTCACACACACAATGATTTGTATAATGATATAGTATAATATTATATATATATTTATATATTATATATATAGTATATATATATATATATATATATATATGAATGTAAGTAGTTATATAGATATAAGTATTATATAATTTAGAATAGTAATTATATGACAATATAATATTTTATATATATTGCTCATATATCATGAATAGTAATATATATATATTATAATTAATATATATTTTTAATTATATATATATATATTTTATATATATATATATGTAAGTAATATATTAATTATATATATATATTCTCATATATATAGTATATATTATATATATTATATATTGTGTATGTATTGTAATATGAAATATATATTATATACCATATATATTATATAATTACTATATATTATATATATATATATATATAACCGCTTATAGTTTATGGTGTATGCTTATATATATATAAATATATAATATATATATAGTATATATATATATATATACTCTATTATATATTTTAGTCTATATTATATTTTATATATATATGATTTTAAATATATATTATATATAATACACACACACACAACACAATATATTAAATATATAATATATATTATAGTGTTTATATATATATATATATATAAATATATAACAGTATATTTGTGTTGTATGATGTGTATATATATATATTCTATAGTATTGATATATAGTATTATATATATATAGTCTATATTATATTATATATATATATTACATATATATATATATATATATATATATATATATAATATCGATCATATATACATATATATGTATATATATATATCTATATATGTCTATTATATATATCTATATTATATATATATATATATGTATGTGTGTGTGTGTGTGTATGTGTGTGTGTGTGTATTATAGTGAGAGATAGATAGACAGATAGATACGGGATCTGAAATATTGATAGATTATTATTATTATTATTATTTTTTTTTTTTAGATACATTTATGAAATTTAGGCATTTCTTCGCAATTCACCTCAATAGGTCAAATCATAAATTATAACCCATATATTGGTAAAAAGGTGGGTTACATGAATACACCTCAATAGTGTAGAGATTGACCGGTTTCAATTTCTTGTAGTACTGCAAAATGACTGCTCTGTCGCACCGAATTCAAAGGAGGGAATATCTCTGCAGTGTGTGCTGTAGAGACTCGCGCTAATGATCTTAAGTAATTTTAGTGTCCAGATCTATCAACTAAATACATAAATGAGAGAGAGAGAGGAGAAAGAGAGTGAGAGAGAAAGAGAGAAAGATAGAGGAGAAAGAGAGTGAGAGAGAGAGTGGGTGAGAGTGAGAGAGAGAGACTACTCATAAAGTCTGTTCGTAAAAGTAGTCGTTTTATTATGAAATGGTCATTATTTGCGGATGAAGAGCTTCAAATAATGGGACTAATAATTCACATGAGCAATAAAACGATTTTTATTAGAATATGCACAAACAAAGGCATGAGGGGGTTAACTTAATGATGATAATAGATATGATAATGATGATGATGATGATAACAGTAATAATAATGATAATGTTTGTATTAATAACGATAAACGATACACATCATACTACAGCCTGCTGCAACAGTAATAGCATTTTCTAAAACAAAATCCACTAGCATGATACCAAATTTGTTTCTTTAGGGTCTGTTTCCCAAAATAGAATCACATGGTATTCTAAAATAACACCAATTTAGTGTTAGTACTTCAGTCCAATTGCGTGACTGTTTTTCGTATCACTAATACAGTCAGTAAAGGTTCAAAGTGCCTCATAATCCCCTGGCACTCGTCGACCCCAGCAGACCCTCAAGAGGTTGACCTGACGTCGTAAACTATTACACTATTCACCGTCGACCTGATAAAAATGAAAACCAATCGATAACGTAATAAAGCAATATTATCTTCATTTAGCTCTAAATAGCGTAATCCACAAACAGCACACAAGTTCTGATGCGCAAACACGTCGCCACCCAAAGCTGGCTTCGCTTGCACCTTGATCAGCGGCAAACATGGGCGAGCGCTGAAAAGCCAGGGGGGAAACAACCTTCGCTACGGACACTCGGACGAGCCCCTTCGCGCAAAACATGACTATGACCTGCATGGCAGATATTCGAGCCAAACTGGTCTGCTGCGTGCTCTCTGAGTATGGGGGTGGGGTGGGACACGCCCCTTGGGGGGGGGATTCACGGAAAAGTTGCTAATGACTTTTCCCAAAGAAGTTGGTGGAAGAAGAAGGCTGTGATTTGTTTTAAAAAAAAAAACTTCGTATCATGAAAATACGCGAATCAGTTTTCATGAAAAAAAACAAGACCCTGCTCTGTATTTAGAGTAGGTCGCGAACCTTGAAATACCAAGAACGAGCTTTCATTATCCGGTGAAATAAAGAGCAAACTCTTTAAATTTAGCCTGTTACTCAAGTGATCCAATTCGACATTTACCTCCACCTATGTGTTATTTCATATTCAACGCTTATGTAATGTGGTGCCATGTCAAAATAGAATCAGATAGAAAATGATGTCTGGCTAAACAGTCATACAATATTTATGTTTCCGAATCGATGAATTTCAATTATCAACTATTTTCTTATTAAGTTCTTATCAATCAGATCGAATTAGTCCTATAGCATTTAGTTGTAAATAACATTATTATAGCAGTTCTATGTCTAGGGTATGTAAAATACTGTAAATCCCCCCCCCTCCCCCCCCCCCCCCCAATTTGTTAAGCGAATAGGAGAAAAGAAAAGACAATAAAAATAAGAAAAAAGGGGCACAGAAGCTCCCAGCCCTGCAACATCCCCATGTTTGAAAATAACTAAATCGCAAAGCAATTGCAATACATGTACTGACTAAAATGACACTTAGATTAGTTCTTTCAAAAAACAACATCTATTTTTCTTGCATGCCCATTGTCTTTGCAGCATCGTCTCCAATTGAAATAGCACATTTTAGTTACTTTGATTGTAACTTGACATGGTATGCACATCGTTATTGTTGTTGTCATTATCATTATAATTTCTACTGCCGCTACTGCTA
>NW_028235262.1:0-5357 GCF_977035675.1 Penaeus japonicus | reverse complement strand
TATATAAAAAAATTATATAATTTATGTATATAGATATATATATTTATATATAATATATATATTTATATATTATTATATTCATATTCATAGGGGCAATTGCTGCAAAATATAATTTATTTTCTTGCGAGGAGTCCGCTCATAGCTAAATCTATTTTGAAACCCCACCGACTGGACACTGCGCTCACCTAAGGATAGCTAATAGAATGTTGGCTTGATAATACCGTCGATTTTATTATAATCACGAATTTGCTAATATATCATCCAAATGGTCATCACCAACCACTATTAGCAATTTAATTTTCGGCATGTAAATCATTATTATATCCCTTCTGCAATCCAGTGCGTACACACGCACACACACAGACACTTCGACTCACGACACACACAACACACACAACGACCGCACACACACACACACACACGCACACACACACACACCACACACACACACACACACACACACACACACACACACACACACGACATAATTTACACACAACAAGACGCACTACAACAGAGAGGAGAACATACCGAATAAAGAGAACAAAATCGCAAAGAAGAAAGAGAAAAGAAAAACTAGCTGAAAGAGAGAAACGATAGAATAAAAGAAAACCAAAAAACCGAAAAATGAAGCCTAAGGCTATTTTATCTTGCTTAGGTAAAATCATGTCTGTCCGTTTTCGTCTGAAATGTTCTTTTCATTGTTTCATTCATGCCTTTTATTTTCTTTCTAAGAAACCGTCCGTTTCCACTGGTTCTTGTTTTTCCCCTTTCTTCCCTCTCTTTTTTTTTTTTTTTCTCCTAGCTAGTCGCTGTTTCTCTCTTCGTCTCAGAAAGGGAACTAGAGGAAGGAGATAAGGCCAAGAAGAGAGGTAGAGAAACTGGGAAATATACATACAAATAAAGGCACAAACAAAAGATGGAACGGTCATGCAAACAAACTAACAAAAGACAATCTAACGAGTATATAATTAGCAAACAAACAAAACATGCAAACAAACAAACAAAAGACAAATCCAACAAGTAT
This sequence comes from Penaeus japonicus, assembly GCF_977035675.1. Classification (NCBI taxonomy): domain Eukaryota; kingdom Metazoa; phylum Arthropoda; class Malacostraca; order Decapoda; family Penaeidae; genus Penaeus; species Penaeus japonicus. The sequence continues at coordinate 4,330 of NW_028235262.1, read as the reverse complement.
ATAATTAACAAACATACAAAAAATGCATTCATACAAACAAATAGAAAAATGAAACAAAGGATTGCACATGAAACCACACAGGTAAACAAATAAACAATCAAACAAAAGAGCTAGGTAAGGGGTATGGAAGGGCCTTAAATATAAACAAAACAGAGGACTGGACATAATCCCTGCATTTCAAACAAACACAAACATAACAAAACAGAATTACATAAAGGTGAAAATGGATAAAGAAAACAAAAATACAATAAAGATTGTTAAAAAAGGACTTATATCGGGGAGATGGGGGTTGTTGCATGCTATCAATGCGAATAAAGAAAAGCGCAAACCAATTTTTCTGTTTGATTTTTGGCCTTTTGAATAAACATAGAAAAAAAAAACACAAAAAAAAAGGCGCGCGCGACGAAAAGACAAGTTACTTATCATCCGAGATAGACTAGACATTTTACTCCCAAATCTTGCAAAAGAGGGTTTTCTACAAGAGCGCGTATATTCTCGGATTGCGAGAATGGACCTTCTCTCTTCTACATCTCTTGATTATTTTTTTTTCCTTCTTTCCTCCTTGTTTTCTTTTCTTTCTTTTGTTTTCTCTTCTTCTTTTTTCTTTTCTTTTTCCTTTCGTTTTTCTCTTTTTGTTTTTCTTTTTCTTCTCTTCTTCTTTCATTTTCCGTCCTCTTCTTCTTTTTTCTTGTCTCATTATTAATTTTCTTTACTCTTTCCTCTTATTTTCCTTTTCTTCTTTCATTTTCTTCTTTTTTTAATCTTCCTCTTTTTCCTCCTCCTCGCCGCCTCCTACTTCCTCCAAATGTTTTTACTTATTTCTGAGTCCCCTCATTTTCCCTCTTCTATTATTCCCACTCCTACTGCTACTATTATTTCCTTCGTTTTTTTTTTTTTCCTCTTTTTGTGTACATTTTTTCTTACATTTTGATTTATATAAGTAGCGTTATAATGTTTCACATTCAAATAAATAAAATTAGAAAGTTGATTAAAGTTTAGGAAATAGTGGGTGTGTTTTTGTTTGTGTGTGGTGTATATATAATATGTATATATATATATATATATATATATGTTATTATAGTAATATATATAGTTATCTCTATGTGTGTGGTGGTGTTGTGTGTGTGTTGTGTGTGTGTGTTGTGTGTGTGTGTGTGTGTGGTGTGTTGTGTGTGTGTGTGTGGGTGTGTGTGTGGTGTGTGCGTGTGTGTGTTTGTGGTGTGGTGGTGTCGGGTGGTGTGTGTGGTGTGTGGTGTGTGTGGGGTTGTGTGTACAATTGATATATATATTTATATATAATATATATATAATATAATATTTAGAGAGTAATATATATGCATAGTTATATATATATATAATATATATATATATATACATATATATATTAATGTTAATATATATATTTATATAGATAAAATGAGCTCGGATATATCGTTATATTTATTTAGTATGTTATATATATTGTTGGATTTTATAATATATAATATATTATTTATGATATATATTATATTATATATATTATATATGTTATATGTATAATAGGCATGTATATCTGTATAATATATATATATAAGTATATATATAGATAGTAGAAATATAGAGTATATATTATTTGATATTTAAATATATATATATAAATATTATTACTATAGTATATACTATATACGCGAGACTTTGTTTGATGAGCGCAGAGAAATGTTGTACTAGATATGCATATATATATGTGATAATATAAAATATAGCGTTATAGATAATATATATATGCGTAGTATAACACAAACATTAATATATTATTTATAAATATAGGTGAAATAAAAAATATATAGATATAATATCTATATATATATATATATATACGTAACCTGTGTGTGATGAGTAGAGTGTGTGTACATAGTAATAGTGTAAATATCATAAGAGTATTTAATATATATTATATATATATATAATATTTAAAATAATATATAATATATATATAGGCATATATATTGTGGTGTGTGTGTGTGGTGTGTGTGCCAATATACATATATATTTAGATAGGATAATATATTTTTTATATATATATAATAGGATAAAATAGTGTATATATATATATAAATAATTTAAATGGTAAAGATATACAGATAATAGAGCGCGAGATTTTATATATATATTAAGATATAGTGATATATTAATATATATATGTATATATAAACAAGAGGTTGATATGACGTAAAAAAAAAGCATATGATAAGGCCAAGAACAGGAAGAGTTTTGCAAGCAACCGAAATTTGAAATGAAAATTTGTGTTATGTAAAATAGCGCGCGAGGTCCAACAACCTTCTCCCTACGACAGTTTCTCTTTCAATATTGCGTTATCCTTTTCAAGCAGGAAAATGAGGTGGATAGAGAGCCCAGGAGGTGCTGAAGGTCGCGCGCGAAGCGAGAAATCGCGAGATTGGGGTGTGGGTATTGAGGGAGGGAGGGAAGGCGGTAGGAGAGAATAGAGAGATTGGGAGGGAATGAGCGACTAGTAGATAATGGAAAGCAATAGAATGGAGCCCCAGGAGCAGAGGGGAGGGGGGAGAATTGATGATAAATGGGGTGTAAGGAATAGGAGAAGATAGAGAGGAGTGGGAGGGGAGAGAGAGGAGAGAGACAGAGAGGTATAAAAGGAATATTGGATTGATTAGGCGAGAGCGCGAGGCGCTGAGTGAGTGGGCAGGTCGTAATCTAAGAAAGAATATTGAAAGAAGCGGCCGCTGAGTAAGAGTGATGATGAAGAAGAAGAGAAGAAAGGAGAGGGTAGAGGGAAGAAGAGAAAGAAGAGAGATGAGAGAAATAAGAGAGATGGAGAAGAAAGAGAGGGAAGAGAATCTAAAGAAAGAGAGAAAGGGAAAAGGGTAGATAACTAACAAATCTAATTCTTTTCAATTAACAGCAAAAATAATAAGTCCCCCATACCAGTTGATTCTTTGGCCTCGTTTTCATTTGATCTGAGGTAGAAGAATGGCTGAGGATGATATCTTTCCTTCACAAAACTCTATCATCTCTCTCTCTGGTGTGTTTTATGGGTTTTAGTTACTTTTTTCAACAAAGCAAAACTGATAGCCATTGTACTTTGTGTTTTTTCTAACAGTGTTGTTTTTTTTTGTTCTTGTACGTATTGTAAATAAGTGTAGAGTTTTTTCTTGCATGTTACGCGAGTGGCGATGGTAGTGAGTGAGCGAGTGGCGGACTGTTTTTTATATACCTGAATTGTATTACATATATATACAAGATATGAGATTACATTTACAACTTGTTGAAATGAATATTTAGATGAAATAACAAACGATGATAAATATTGGCGAGTATTAACATGGTGATTGTATATTTATTTCAATGGTGAACTACATAGAACATGATGATAATAACAACAATAATGATCATAATGATAATGGTGATAATGATGTTAATCACGACAATTATAATAATGATGATACACGTGATAGATATAATGATCATGATAATAGTAAAATAATGATGATAATGATAATGATAAACTCATATATTATGATAATGATAAGATTGATAACAATGAGTCATAACAACGATCATAGCAATACTGATAAACATGATGATTATTATAATGATAACAAAAATAGGCAAATAAAAGTAATAATGATAATGATAATAATGTGACAATGATGATGATAATGATAATGATAGAAATAACAATGTTAATAACAAAAAAAAGAAAATAATGGTGATAACAATAACAAAATTGATGATAATGATGATGATGAGGAGGAGGATAATGATAATTATAGTGATGATAAAGATGATAATAGTAGTATCTATAATGATGACAATGATACTAATAATAAAATTCATAATAATGATAATAGCAATAATAGAAATTATAATAATAATGATAATGATAACAATAATAAGAGTAACAATAGTAATAATGATAATGAAAATAACAATAATGATAATAATAAGAATAGTTTTGATAATGATAATCATAATAGATTTAATAATGATAATTATAAATACAATAATAATGATAATAATTATAACAATAACGATAATAATGATAATAATAATGATGATAAAGACAATAACATTTAATATTATCAATTGATAACAATAATGATAATACTGATGATGTTAACAATAATAACAACAATAACCTAAAAAGGAATAATTAAGTAATGATAATGAAAATAATGATAAAGATAAAATAAAGTGGATTATATAGTGATGATTATGATAATAACAATGATGACCATGATAATGATAATTTTAAGAAGAAACAGAAAAAAAGAACAATAAGAAAATATATAGATAAATAAACAGAAGAAGAAGA
>NW_028235261.1:0-8945 GCF_977035675.1 Penaeus japonicus | reverse complement strand
ACACAAACACACCGTGAAGTCCATCTCTTCCTTTTGGCCGACCTCTTCCCGACCCCCATTTCCTCCCTCAACCCCCCCCCTCCCTCGTCTCCCCACCCCTAGAACGAACTTCCAATCACACTCGCCGTCCTTATCCCTTTCTTACCCACCGAGGACCGTTGTATTCACCGAATAAGCCATTTCTATGCCTTTCAATTGAGATTTGCTAAACCATGTTTATATTTACGCCAGTCACAAAACAAAGTATGATGCTGCTGATGACATCTAAACTTAAAATATTCCTCATGCGTTGTACACAAGAGAAAAAAAAAAAAAAACATATTTGTGGATCCACCGTACATGGAGTAAGGAATAAAGGGAAAATAGTACGAGACTAAACATATCTAAGATTAGCACACGGCCATAATGAGTCACCTTACTGTTCTTTCGAGGGAAAAAATAAACTTGTACCTATAATTTACTTCCTAGATTGCTTTTCCGACGCTTCCATCTTTCCCTTTCGACTTTTTTCCCTTTCTCTGTCATTTCCTTTCTTCTAGATTCTATGATCTTTTTTTGTCTCTTCCTCTTTTCTTTTTGTTCTTCTCATCTTTTTCTCTCTCCCTGTCTTTTTTACTTTCTATATCACTCGCCATCCCTGTATTTTTTCAATGAAATTATCATGCTGGTACTTCCCTTTTTTTAAGAGTAAATGCAAAAAAAAAAAAGCAAAAAGTAAAATAAATCAAGGAAGAAACAGGCCTGGAACTTAAACTCCTTTCCCCCCAAGACCTTGTAATTCAACCCCTTGCCTTGTGTTCCTCTTCCAAAGTTGCTTTGATCATACTCCAAATACCTCTTAATTGGCACGGGGAGACTGGATTCCGCCTTCTGGTAAGCCCTCTGCTTAAAGACCTCTTCTTCTATCAGTGCTTTTAATTGCCTCATTCCCTTCATCTGTACTTGTAGGATTAAAGAGCCCACTAACCACTAATATTACTAGTAATCCTAATACACTCCTACTATTAGTACTATTTCTACTACTACAAATACTACAGTACTAATACTTAATTACGGTTGTTGGTTGTACTGGTACAACATCGTTTTTTCATGAATACATGGCCTCCAATCCTTCCCTCAATAAGCCACATGCCTACGCCACAACTATACTTTTACTGTTTAGTACTACTAGTCGTACTTCTTACAATACTACCACCTTTACATCAAAATAAGGCTGCAATTCCGTCGTAAAACAATATCAGTATTGGTTATACTAAGGAATGGCAGTTGTGGCACAGTATGCAAGTTCACATTCTCCAATCGCATAATTAACTATATCCCGCACCTTTTAATTAAAACGGGGTTACGGAATTAATGAAGCTTCAGGGCCCTGGTGAAGCAGACGGGAAGCTAATGTTAAAAAAAATTGGACGTCCTAATCCCTTCGCTTGGACAATGGGGAGGGCACATCGAGGCATCACCTAGCGCCCCCTCTCGGTCATAGAACTTGTGAAGTTTAATCTGAAGACAAACAGTCGTGTGTCCTTCGTTAGTCAAGGAAGCGGGTGGGGAGTGAGGGTGGTGGAGAGAGGGAGGGGAAAGAAGATTGTTTCGTCGATGTAGGAGGGAGGGGTGAGGTTGGGGGGAATAGGAACGTGACAAGCGTTTTGGCGGCGGGCCATACGATTGGTTCTTGGCAATTGCCTAGTAGGGAGAAGCCAAAAAGCTGATTTCATGGGACGGTTTAAATCTCTGACCGTATAAAGAGTAAGGACTCTACACACATAAAACCAAACGCACACACACACACACACACACACACACACACACACACGCACACACACACACACAAACATACATATATTGTATACTATATATATTATATATATATCTATATATATATCTATATATATATATATATATATATATATTTATGTATATATGTAACATCGAATAATGAAATCTTGGAATAATGCCATCGTCAGGTATTGACAAGGGCAAGGCCAGCGTCGCCTCACAGAGCACACCTGGCGGCACCGAATGGCACTCCTGACCTCGGCCCGGCACCCTCCTCGGCGCGTCTCAGGCCGAGCGGAGGGAATTTAGCGAAGACTGCGCGTTGCAATCTGATTACACCCGGCCCAATTTCGATTAACAAGATCGATTCTCATTCGCTTGTATTACACACGCGTAGCCAAATGGTTCGGGAAAGATTAAACCGAGAAGAAAGAGAGAGAGAGATGAAGAGCGAAGAGAGGGAGAGGGGGGAGGAGAAGAGAGGGAGAGGGAGAGGAAGGGAGAGAGAAGAGAAGAGAAGAGAAGAGAGAGTGAGACGAGAGGGAGAAGAGGGAGAGGGAGAGAGAGGGGGAGGAGAAGCGGAGAGAGAGAGAGAGGAGAGGGGGGGGGGGAGAGAAAGAGAGGAAAGGAAAGAGAGAGAGAGAGAGAGGGAAGGAGAGAGAGGAGGAGGAGAGAGAGAGGAGAGAGGAATGGAGAGAGAGAGGAAGGAGGAGAGGATGAGAAGAGAGAGAGAGGGAGCGACGACGAGAGAGGAGGAGAGAGGCGTTGCTGATGCATAACCGGTTTCCTGCAACCTAGTCTTGTGGGTTGGAAGCCCCACGGGAGGTCGAGCGCCTCAAATCTATCAATGTTGCAAAGGGGGGGGGGGGGGGGGGGGGAGTCGAAATGACGTAAAAATTCAGGTAGCAAGAGCAAAGAGAGGGGGGTAGCGAAAAGGAGAGGGTAAAATGGGGGTGGGGGAAAAAAGTGCGGAGGGGGGGGGGTGTTTGTTTTTTTTGTTATGTTTGTTAAAAGCGAGGGGAGGAGGAGGAGGAGGAGGAGGAGGGGGGAGGAGGGGGGAGGGGTGGAGGAGGAGGAGGAGGAGGAGGGGGGGAGGGGGAAGGAGGGGGAAGTGGAAGAAGAAACGGCGTTAATAACTGGACGCGGACAAGGGAAAGCGAGGTCGCGAAGGAAAGCTACGTGAGAGATGAGTTGTGAAAGCCCTTGTTGTAAGCGAACAAGGAAGATGGTCTTAAGAGGCGTTGTTCAGGTCACCATCCACTTTTTACACAGGGCGCGTGAGTTGGAGGGGGGAGGGTTTCTAAGAGAAAGTAAATAAAGGAGGAGAAGAATGAAGATGGTCGGTCCGAGGAAAATGAGGGACGGAAAAAAAAATTGTGTAGGTGTATTTGGGGATATGTGTGTGTGTGTGTGCCCAAGGATGCTAACAATAATATATTAAAGACAGAGAGGATGAGAGGAGAGCGAGAGAGAGAGAGAGAGAGAGATGAAGAGGGAGAGAGAGGAGGCGGAGAGAGGATCGAGGAGAGAGAGGAGAGAGTGGGGCGAGAGAGGAGTGGAGAGGAGAAGAGAGGGGGAGAGAAAGGGGAGAGAGAGAGGAGTGAAAGAAAGGAGGGGGATATGAAGAGGGAGGACGGGAAGCAAGAGAGAGTAAAAAAAAAAAACGGTTTGTGAGAGAGGAAAAGGAAAATAGAAAAAAAAAGCGAGGAGAGAAACTTGCTCAAGAGTTACAACAGAGCGAGAGAAAAAAAAAAACACACTACGGAAAACACAGGGATACGGTAATGGCCACGACTTTAAAGGTTGCAAGTAACCAATAGAAACCTTCTCCTAGGGAGGGCTCGGAGAGAGAGAAGGAGGGAGTGAGGGAGAGAGGGTAGGAAGGGAGAGAGGGAAGGGGGAAGGGACGAGGGGGGGAAGTATTGAATCAGGAGCAGCAGTCGGGGGATAGTGTCAACAGAGTCCAGGACCGGCCGAACCGAAGCGAGAAAGAGGTAAATTTACAAGCCATTACGTGATGCCAGGAATGCGTATGACACCTGGCATTATGGCAAAAGGGGGATTGGCACGGTTGGAAAGGCCGGGAATAAGAAATAGAAAATACATCAATTCATAAACAAAATGCTAAATATAATAATGTGTAGTACTATTGCACGGAAATAAAATACTACAACCTTGGTACATAATTTTAATAAACAATTATATGATACACTATATCGATAATATGATTTACTAACAACAATTATAAAAATGTTAATAACAACGAAAACAAAAGAAATGACAAAATACAAACATGAATAAATTAAAAATATATTGAGAGAAAAATCTACAACCAAATAATTAAACATAAATACAATAAATAAGTAAACTCTCACCAATTGCTTCCGACAATACGAATGGAAAACCACGATTTTAAAAGCAAGCAAAACAAAAACTCCCAAAGAGCGTCTTTACTTTACTGCGTGTCCAGTTCCCATTTCCGTTGATGTGCGAGTGAAATGAAAAGTCTGCGGAATTTTTATAACAATGGCTGGGCTCGTGATGGGGCCGGTGGTTGGAGGGGTCGAGAGGAGATGGTGGAGAAGGACGAGGAGAAGGAGGATGGGCGGTGGTGGAGGAAAAGGTGGAGAGGAGAGAAGGACGAGGAGGAGGAGTAGATGGCGGGGAAGGAGAGGAAGGAGGAGGGATAATGACGGACCGGGAAGGAGCAGGTGGTGGTTGGTGATCGTGGTGGTGATGGTTGTGGTTTGGGGTATTGTGATGGGATCAATATGATACTACTCCTGTTGATGGCAGTAATGTATTGATTCCGATTGGATGACATCACTAATGCTATTTACTACTATTACACCATCACTTATCGGAGTCCCTTATCATCACCCCCACCAACACAACACCAACACGCATCTAAGAAGGTGACCGCGCCGTTAGCCCACATCCCCTCTCCGATATCCCTGCAAGAGCCCGCCCACGCCATGTCAACCTCCCCGCCAACCTCCTACCTAGTGCATTCCAGGGGCGGCCCCCTACCAAGGTATCGCCAAAGCATATCGCGACCCCTCCGATAACTGTTCTGGGAGCCACCCCGCGTCCGACCCATCAGCGACCACGGCGACCCGCGGCCCGGAACCTTCGCCGCGACGCCCAAACGCTGCCCTCCCGACGGGATCACTCGCGTCACGCGGGGGGAGGCGGTGGGGGGTTGGGGGTTTGGGGCGGGTGGGACGCAGAGCCCTGCCCCTTCGTGTCAACAAGGGCGAGCTCTCGCGTGTTGGCTCCGCGCCAGCGCGACTTAGGGACTGCGGAATGATATCATTTCACGCTCGGGGCTTCATATCTCGGCGTATGCCTCATTGCTCCTGTATTTAGAACAATCTGAACTGGGGCTTTAATAAATAGCTTTCGCGTTTCCTCTCCTCTCTCTCTTCTCTTCTTCTCTTCCCTTCGGCCTCAGCCTATCTTCTCCTTTACTCTTGGCGGAAGCGTTGTGTTGTGTTGTGGTTTGTGCGTTGTGCGTTTGCGTGTGCGTGTGTGCAGTGTGTGTGGTGCGTGAGAGAGAAAGATGAGAGGAGAGCGGAGGAGAGAGAGAGAGAAGGAGGAATGAGAGAGAGAGAGAGAGAGAGAGAGAGGAAGAGTGAGAGGAGAGAGGGTAGATGAGAGACAGGGTGGAGGAGGAGAAGAGGGAGGAGAGGAGAGAGAGGAGAGGAGAGAGGTCAAGGAGAGAGGGAGCGAGGGAGTAGAGTGAGAGAGAGGATGTGAGAGAGAGAGCAAAAAGAAGAGAAGAAGAGCGATTGAGGAGGAAGGTGAGGGGAGAGGAATAAAGTGTACATGTCACGTATATCGAGCATAACCCTCTTTAACCTCTCTTGACCCGTGATTCGCCGGAGGGCTCCAGACCAGAGTAAAACTATCTTCTCACTCCCTCCCTCCCTACTTCCCTCCCTCATTCTTCCTCCATCCTTCCCCTCCTGAATTACCCTCTTGGACCCGTCACTTCCTTCTTACCCGCGCTTCTTCCTTTCCTCCCCACCTATCCACCCACCCCAACCCCTCCATCAACACACGCATTATACGGTCACGCGAAGAGTCCCGTCAGAGGATTTCAGGCACATTAGAGTATGGGGCTCGCCAATGTGATGCAGAGTACAACTTTTTTTTTCCTTTTTCCCTTTTTTTGTAAAAAGCTTTATTGATTTCCGATACAGCCTAGTAATTGCCGGGGAGAACATTGCTGCCCGGCGGGAAGGAGGTGGGAAAGGTCGAAGGAAGGGCGTAGGATGATAATGAGATGAGGAATGATGATGTGGTGTGTGGTGGTAGTTGTGATGGCATTGTAATGGTGATGATGATGATAGTGGGGTGGTAGTGGTGATGATGTGATAGTGGTGGTAGTGGTTGATGATGATGATAGTGGTGGTAGTGTGATGATGATAATGCTGGTAATGATGTGATTGATATGAGAGAGAGAGATGAGAGAGAGGAGAGAGGAGAGGAGAGAGGATCTGATGTGAAGAGAGGGGAGGAGAGAGAGAGAGAGAGGAGAGAAGTGAGGTGGAGGAGGCTGAGATGAAGAGAGAGAGGGAGAGAGTGGTAGAAGTGGAAGGAGAGTGAGGAGGAGGGGAGAAGGAAGGAGAGTGGAGGGTAGGCAGGAGGGGGGGGGGAAGAGGTGGGAGGAGGCAGAGAGAGGGAGAGCGAGAGGAGAGAGTGAGAGAGGGAGGGGAGAGAGTAGCTGTGAGGAGGGGAGAGAGAGAGAGAGGAAGAGGAGAGAGAGAGAAGAGATGAGAGAGGAGGGGAGGAGAGGAGAGGGAGAGGAGGAGGAGGAGGGGGGGGGGGGGGGAGGGAAGGGAGAGAGACTAGGGAGGAGAGAGAGGGGAGGAAGTGATAGAGCGAACGAGAGGAGGGAGGGTGAGGAGGAGATGGGAGAGAGGGAGAGAGAGAGGAGAGGAGGAGGAGAGAGGGAGAGGAGAGAGGAGAGTGAGGAAAGAAAGGGGAGAGAAGTAGGGAGGGAGGAGAGAGGAGGGGGAGAGAGAAGGAGAAGAAGGAGAATGGAGCGAGAGAGAGGTGAGAGAGAGAAAGGAAAGAAAGAGAGTAGAGAGAGAGAGAAGAGGAGTGAGAGAGAGGGGAGGAGGAGAGAGGAGAGATGCCAGGCAGAGGGGAGAGGGAGGGAGAAGAGGGGAGACGGTGAGGAGGAGAGGAGGGAGGGCGAGGCTGAGGCTGAAGGAGGGAGAGAGAGAGAGGAGTGAGAGAGAGAGAGATGGGAAGATAGATGGAGAAGGGAGGAGGGGAGAAGAGGATGGAGATGGAGGAGAATCGAGAGAAGAGGGGGAGAAAGAGAAGGGAGGGGGAGAGGGAGAGAGAGAGAAGGTATGAAGGAGAAGAGGGGGGCGGGGAGAGAGAGAGAGAGAGAGGAGGAGAGAGGGAGAAGGAAGAGAGAGGGTGAGAGAGTAGGAGAGGGAGGAGGAGGACGAGACGATTAGGGTAGATGGATGTCCCCACCTTTCTTAACCTTTGTATCTTCGTGAATGTGCACACAAAAAAATGAGAATGATTTTAAACGGGAAAACCAATTTAGAAACGTGGAAAAACATCCTTTATAAAAGTAGTAGAATAAAAGAAACGCTCGTCATAAAAAAATATTAAGCATATACCTAAACAACATTCATATGTATCAAAAACAAGGATAAATACAAACTTTCACTTCATTTAAAACACCGAAAAGAATCACTCACCCGTCAGACAACCTGTTCCGACAGCACACGGGTTTCGGACTTTTAATGTCAAGCCAAGTTCCTCCCCTTCCTATCCACCTAAACCATGACAGGCAGGCCTAAATTGTCCACAGTTTTCCTCGTCCTTGCTTTAAAAAAGTGTCAGAAGAAATTGGTAGTCGCGGTAACAACAGAGGCCGCATAAAGAGGGGAGCGATGTTGAGGACAATGCAATGAAGGGTCAATACACGCGATGAGTAAAGAGAAAGATACTTTGTGTTGCTATCTCTGTTTGCCGCCTATCGCTGACATTTGACTGTGTAAAGTGGACTGTGTTTACCGTGGTCACTTGATGAGGCACCGGTTTAGAAAAAAGAGGAGTAGAAAGAAAGCCCAATTACTTTTGAAGCATAACGGGGGAGAGTGAATCTGATCACCAACCTGGCACAAACGTACTTAGTCTCGTCGCTCTAGTTCTCACCCCGAATTAATCCGTTTTTACATGAAAATACATAAAAAAAATACATATATTTACTCACTTTAACTATTAAGTCACAAAATTTCATAGCTTCACAATAAATCAAGTTTGCACACGTACAATAATCTCAAGTCATCGAGGTTTTAAACAAGCTTGATTTTAAAGCAATCGTCATTGGTGATTCACATGGAGCGTCGGTACTCGCTTAACAAGCAAATCAGAGCGAATTATAATTGCAATGCATCGACCCAAGTTGTTTGAATGAAAGAGCATCCAATAAAAGAGCGTAAAACCGTAAACGATCATCTGCTTCTATCATGAACGTTTTTTTCGGGATACCTGTGCATCGGATAAAAAAACAAACTGGTTTTCATTTTAGCGGAGGGATCAAGCATTATGTTTTATTTTTTTGTGCTTGTCTTCCTTCCGGGGAAAAGACAAGGCGACATGATCCAGTCCAGACGAGATGGAGCGACCAAACGAGCGCGTCTGCATTCCGCGCCAATCCGCCCTTTAAGTCTTGCGGCCAGCCGGCAGCGCCAAAACCCGCACGCCCCAGGTAAGGCGACGGCTGTTTCAAGACGGACGACCAGCATGAAGTCTGGCATGTGCGTGGTCTTCCTGCTTTCCTCGTTGCACCCCACGTTGCAACCTGAGGCAAAAGTAGTGCAGGCCCCTTCCCCACATAAACTGCACTCGCTACCGGCAACTTCAGGAAGCAGAATCAGAGAGCGAGACAAAAACACACCTAGGACTGACAAAAATTCTAATCACATGGCTCCCTTCGGTATAAATACATCACATGGGGATAGGAGTGTATGTTTACCCAAAAACAGGCAGTACCAATGGTAAAAAATTTATTGACAAACAAAAGGTTCAAGATGGCCAGGGACGGGGTGTTAATCCCAAGTACGCGAACGTCGGCGATGACGTCACCGACACTCCGATGATGGTCACACATACGTCTCTCGGTGGAATACCAA